>NC_071495.1:0-117028 GCF_028500815.1 Rissa tridactyla | reverse complement strand
TTTTGGGGGGTTTTCTCCCCAAAAAAACCAACCCAACCCCCCCCACACACACATCTAAGGACCCCCCCAAATCGAGGGGGAGTCCCCAAATTTAAAGACACACCCCCCCCCCCCCCCCAAAAAAAAAAAACTCAAAAACAAAAAAACCCAAAACAACCCCAAAAATACCGCGGTTGGAGCCCGGAGCTGCTGCGGCTGCTGCTGCTTGCGACGAGGCATCCCCCGGTTTTTGGGGTGAAAACGGGAAAAATTGGGGGTGTCGCAGTGACAAAGGAAAGGGGGGGGGCACAGGGACAAAAAGGGGGGGGGGACACCCCAAACCCCCCCCCCCGTTCCCGTCCCCGAGCCCCCCCAAAACGGGGCCCCCACCAGGGACACGCCTCCCCCCCCCCCCCTTTCAAAAAACCCTTTTTTTTTCCCAAAACCGCCTTTATTTCCCCCCATTTTCCTCCTTTTAACCCCTTCCCGCCTTCAGCCCCGGGGGGGGGGATTTTTTTTGGGGGGTTCGGCTCATTTTTGGGGCGTATGTTTATTTTTTCGGGGTGCCTACTTACTTTTGGACCTTAAATACTTATTTTGGGAGGTAAAAATACTTCTTTTGTGAGGTAAAAGGCTTATTTTGGCAGGGTTAAATACTTTTTTTTTTGGTTAAAACCTTATTTTTCGGGGGGTGGGCTCGTTTTTGGGGTGTATATTTATTTTTTGGGGGTGTGAACTTACTTTTTTGGGGGTGCACACATACTTTTTATGCTTAAACACTTGTTTTTTGAGGTTAAATACTTATTTTGTGAAGTAAAATACTTAATTTTTGAGGTAAAATACTTATTTTGAAGTGGTTAAATAAATATATTTTGCATTATAAACTTTTTTTTTGAGTTTCTACTTATTTTGGGGGGGTTGGCTCATTTTGGGGGGTGTCTACTTTTCTTGGGGGGGTGTACACTTTTGGGCCTTAAATACTTCTTTTTATGACGTAAAATACTTATTTTGGGAGGTAAAATATTTAAATTTTGAGGTAAAATATTTAATTTGTGGGGTTAAATAAATATTTTTGGGGTTATAAACTTTTTTTGGGGGGTGTAAACTTACTTTTGGGGCTTAAATACTTATTTTTTAAGGTAAAATACTTATTTTGTGAGGTAAAATATTTGATTTTTGAGGTAAAATATTTATATTTGGGGGTGAAATACATATATTTTGGGTTATAAACTTTTGGGGGGGGAATTTCTACTTATTTTTGGCGGGGTTGGCTCATTTGGGGGGATTTCTACATTTTTGGGGGGGTGTACACTTACTTTGGGGGCTTAAACACTTCTTTTTTTGACGTAAAATACTTATTTTGTGAGGTAAAATATTTAATTTGTGGGGTTAAATAAGTATTTTGGGGGTTATAAACTTTTTTTGGGGTGTGTCCACTTACTTTTGGGGCTTAAATACTTATTTTTTAAGGTAAAATACTTATTTTGTGAGGTAAAATACTTGATTTGGGAGGTAAAATACTTGATTTGGGAGGTAAAATATTTATATTTGAGGGGTTAAATATTTTTGGGGTTATAAACTTTTGGGGGGGTTTCTACTTATTTTTCGGGGGTGTACGCTTACTTTTGGGCCTTACATCTTTTCTGAGGTAAAATACTTATTTTGTGAGGTAAAATATTTATTTTTTTGAGGGAAAATACTTATCTTTGGAGGTTAAATACATATTTTTTGGATTAGAAACTTTCTTTTTTGAGTTTCTACTTATTTTTGGGACGTGAGCTCATTTTTTGGGCATATATTTTTTGGGGATGTCTCATTTTTTAGGGGGTGTACCACTTACTCTTTGGGCTTAATTATTTTTGAGGTAAAATACTTATTTTTCGGTGTTAGATACTTATTTTGGAGGGTTAAATACTTATTTTGGGGACCTTAAGTACTTATTTTTTTGAGGGGGGCGGGCTTATTTTGGGGGGTTTTATTTTTTAGGGATGCCTGCTTGTTTCGGGGGGTTAAATACTTATTTTTCGGGATTAAATACTTATTTTTTGAGTTTATACTCTTATTTTTTTTGGGGGGTGTCTATTTCAGGGGGGGCGGGGTTTATTTTTGTATTTTTGGGGGGTGTCTACTTATTCGGGGGAGTTAAATACTTATTTTGGGGGGGGTTATACTTATTTTTGGGGAGTTCAAGCAAGGGGGGGGGTGAGATGTGATGTTGGGGGGGATTTTGGGGGGAAATCATCCATTTTGTGGGGGTTTTTCCCCCCCATTTTTGGGGGGATTGTTCTTACCTTAGAGGGGGGGGGCTCCGAAGTGGGGGTGCGTCGCATCGAGATGTCCTGGGGGGGGGGAACAAGAGGAAGAATGTGGTAAAAGGAGTGACCCCCCCCCCCGCCATATTGCCCCCCAAGGCCTGTCCCCCCCCCCCCCCCCAAGGCTTCTCCCCCCCCCCCCCCCCCAAATTCTTGCTGCCTCCCCCCAAAACCTGGTGCCCCCCCAGCCCCTGGCCCCCTCCAGGCTCTGGTGCCCCCCCCCCCCCACCTCTTGTCGTCCCCCCCCCCCCACATCCCCTTTTGTCCACCCCACCGCCGAGGCCTTGTCCCCCGCCCCCGCCCGGGGCCTACCTGAGGCCTAGTCGCCCCCCTGAGGCCTAGTCGCCCCCCTGAGGCCTGTCTCCCCCCCGCAAGATCCCCTCAGACCTCTAACCCCTCCGCCTTCACCCCCGTCTTTAAACCCACTTTAAACCGCCCCCCCTCCCCGAAGCCCGTTGCTAAGGAAAACGGCGCCGTTGCTAAGGAAAAAAAAAAATCCCGGCGGTTGCTAAGGGAAACGGCGCCGTTGCTAAGGGGAGGGAGGCGCTTCCGGGCTCCCGCTCCCCCCGCCGCCCCGCCCCGTCAATCTGCGCAGGTGCGGCGCCGCTCCCAGCAAGCCACGCCCCCTCCCGCGCCGCGCGGCCAATCAGCACGCGTTGCTAGGCAGAACGGAGGCTTCACCCGCCCTCATTGGCATACTCGCCTGAGGGGGCGGGGCTTTCATTCATGACCCCCTATTGGCCACGCCCCCTCGTTTCCCACGGAGGCCCCGCCCACTTCCGGCTCCCGGCGGGAAAAAGGCGCGGAGTTTCGGTGCGTTTTTGGGGCAAAATGTGCAAATTGAGCCATTTTGGGGGGGGGGGGGGGTAGATTAGCAAATCAATACGCGCTGGGGCGCACTTTAGTAAGGTATTTTGGGGTGGAATTAGTAAATGGCGGCATTTTGGGTGCATTTCCGGGGGGCGCTACGTTTTGGGGCGAAATCCGGGAATTTGGGCATTTTGGGGGCGCAATTTGCATATTGAAGTATTTGGGGGTAAATTTGGAAATGAGCACATTTTAGGGTTAATTTTAATAATGCGTTTTTGAGGGGGAATTAGCAAATCGAGGCTTTTTGGGTGCAGTTTCGGGGCGTTTGGTGTTTTGGGGTGAAAGGTGTAAATTGAGGGATTTTAGGGTAAATTAATAAACTTCAGGGTCAATTCCAGTGGGGGGTTTTGGGGTGGAATTTGCAAATCGAGGCATTTTCGGTGCAGTTTTGGGGCCCAATGGGCAAACCCAGGGATTTGGGGGCACAATTTGCAAACCGAGGGATTTGGGGGGAAATTTGCAAAATAATCAATTTTGAGGGAAATTTTCCTAATGCCCTTTGGGGTGGAATTTGCAGGTTGAGGCGTTTTGGGGTGGAATTCGCAAACCGAGCCATTTCGGGGTGGAATTTGACCCCAGCTGCTTTTTCTTTTTAAAATATAAAACTTTTGAATAATTATCATTTTTTTATAATGCTGTTTTTTAGAAAACTTATAATTTTGGGCCGGAATCAGCAAAATGAGGCGTTTTGGGCTGCAATGTTGCAAAATGAGGCATTTGGGCCTGCAATTTCACCCCAAAAATTAGGATTCGGGGCTGGAATTTCCAAATTGACGCGTTTGGGATGAAAATGTCCAAATTTGAGGAATTGGGGGGGCAATTTTGGGGTGAAATTTGCATTTTGGGGGCACATCATACCCTCCTTATTCCCTTCTTCCCCCCCCCACCCCCCCCAGCACTGTTATTTTGGGCCAAAATCAGGTGGTTTCGGTGAAGCGCAGCTGCTGCCACCCCCGCATGCAAATGAAGCTTTTTTTGGGGCGAAAACAAGCGGGTTTGGTTCAAAATAGCGCTGAAAATCCCGCCCAGGTGGCGGCTGCGTTTCGGGTCGGTTTCCTTAATTTGAATGAAATCTGGGCAAAATAAAGGGGGGGGGGGGGGACGGGGACATGAAAAACAAGGGGTTTTGCAACCCCCAAAATAGGGGATTTTAGTAAATAAAGGGGATCAAAACATGTTGTTTTTAATTGGCATTAATTTTCTTCGTTCTGTTTGATCGAGTTTTATTGATTTGTTGTTTTTTTTTCTTTTTAATTGATTGACTTTTAGGCGTGTGGTTCGCCTATTTATTCTATTTAATTGGCTTTTATTCCGTTTAATTCCTTTTTATTTCGTGAATTTAACGAGTTTTCTTTGTTTTTTCCCATTTCTTGTCTTTAATCTGCTTGACTTTGCTTTTTATTTCACTGATTTCATTTATTTTCTTTCTTTTATTGAATTTTTTTCCCCATCTCTTGCCGTTCGTTCATTTTTAAACACTTATTTCCTGAATTTTATTCCCTCGACTTTAATTTCTTCGCCTCCCGTTGATTTTATTTCTTTTAACTTATTTCTAGTCCTTTTATTTTTTTTTTAACGTATTTATTTAATTTCTATTTTGGCATTTACTTAATTTGATCTGCGTGTTTCGCTGCTGTTTCTTGCTGTTCTTTCACCTCCCGTTTGTGTTTGTTTCGTCTCTTCCCTGGAGTTTTCGGTATTTCTCTTTATTTCTTTTTATTTCCTTTCGTTTTCTTTAATTCCCTTTATTTTCCCGTCTTTTACTTATTTCGTTCCGTTTATTCCCTGTCCTTTTATTCCCTTTATTTTCTTCTCCTCCTTCGATTAATTCCATTTATTTCCTTTGAATTCCATTTATTTCCTTGTGATTCCGCTTATTTCCTTTAAATTCCATTAATTTATTCCCTTAAATTGCCTTAATTCCCCTTCTTTTCTCTTAGTTTACTTATTATCGTCCATTTGTTTTATTTTACTCCTTCTACTAATCTACTTTCCCCCTTTAAATTCCACCTTTTTTCCCCCTTTAAATTCCACCTTTTTTCCCCCTTTAAATTCCACCTTTTTTCCCCCTTTAAATTCCACCTTTTTTCCCCCTTTAAATTCCACCTTTTTCCCCCTTTAAATTCCACCTTTTTCCCCCTTTAAATTCCACCTTTTTCCCCCTTTAAATTCCACCTTTTTCCCCCTTTAAATTCCACCTTTTTCCCCCTTTAAATTCCACCTTTTTCCCCCTTTAAATTCCACCTTTTTCCCCTTATTATCTTTTATTTATTATAGTCCATTTATTTTATTTTACTTTTGTTTTTACTTTTCCCCTTTAAATTCCACCTTTTTTATTCCATTTATTTTCTTTTTCTCCTTCTATTATTCCACTTTTCCCCTTTAAATTCCCTTTATTTATTCCCTTAAATTGCCTTAATTCCCCTTATTATCGTAAAAATGATAAATGAAAATAATTAATAATTAAATAAGTCTAATAATAAAACTAAAGTAAATATATTAATAATATTAAAAATAAATATAATAATAAAAAATAAATATTAATACTACTACTAATAAAGCAAAGTGGAATAAGTTTCTGTAATTAATAACAAAAATAAAGTGCTTTGAATTAATAATAACGAAGAAGAAGGTCTTTCTAATTAGTGACGGCAATAAAGAAAGTCTGTCTAATTAGTAGCGGTCAAGTCTTTCTAATTAATAGCGAGAAATAACAGCTTTCTAATTAATAATGATAAATAAAGTCTTTCTAATAATGATAAATAAAGTCTTTCTAATTAGTAATGGTAGAGTCTTTCTAATTAATAACGAGGAATAACGTCTTTCTAATTAATAATGATCAAGTCTTTCTAATTAGTAATGGTAATAAAGTCTTTCTAATTAGTAATGGTAATAAAGTCTTTCTAATTAGTAACGATAATAAATAGTCTTTCTAATTAATAACGGTAAAGTCTTTCTAATTAATAACGAGAAATAAAGTCTTTAATGAATAATGACAATAAATAAAGTCTTTCTAATGAGTAATGGTAAAGTCTTTCTAATGAATAATGATAATAAAGTATTTTTAATTAATAGTGATCAAGTCTTTCTAATTAATAATGATAAATAAAGTCTGTCTGATTAATAACGGTAAACTCTGTCTAATTAATAACGAGAAATAAAGTCTTTCTAATTAATGGCGGTAAGTAAAGTCTTTCTAATTAATAACGGTCAATAAAGTAGCTCCGTTCAGAAACGTAAAAGAGCCGGTGGTTGTTATTAATAATAATTAAAAATTAATGAAAAAGGGCCTCTTGGGGTAAGAGCAGCACTAACACAATGGCAAATGTTACTAATGATGGTAATTAAACGTTAAAGCGGAACCGTTTCTGCTGAGGAGAAGAAGATTAATAAATAAACAGCGAATAGTGATAATAACGAAAGTTAGATTAATAAATAAATAGCGAAGAAGAATAATAACAGTGAGATTAATAACTAAATATTCCGGCAAAAGCGGCGATAAGACGGCTAAAAAAGGCGATTATTAACACTAATATTCCTCCAAAAAAATAAAAAAATAATAATAATAAAAAAGAAGTGTTAGTGCGGAGAGTATTAATGAATTAATTAAAACTAAAATTAATTAAAAAAAAAAAAATCAAAAAACAACGGCGCCTTTTTGGCCCGTAAAAATGAGACTGGAAAATACGCAGAAAATAGGCCAAGCCCAACGAGGAAAAAAAAAAAAAGAGATTTATTATTAATTACAATAATGGCGGGGGCGCAGGAGTGTGATAGGGGTGTTCGTTACCATCAGCCCCCCCGGAAACTACAGGGGGCTTCTCCGGGAAGTTCTCCCCGAAAGACGAGAAATAGGGGAATAATGAGAGAGAAAAAATATAAAAGAGAGAAATAAGAGAGAAAAAAATATAAAAGAGAGAAATATGAGAGAGAGAAATATGAGAGAAAAAAATATAAGAGAGAAATATGAGAGAAATATAAAAGAGAGAAATATGAGAAAAAAAATATGAGAGAGAGAAATGAGAGAAAAAAATACAAAAGAGAGAAATATGAGAGAGAAATAAGAGAGAAAAAAATATAAAAGAGGAAAAAATATAAAAGAGAGAAATAAATATAAAAGAGAAATAAGAGAGAAAAATATAAAAGAGGAAAAAACTATAAAAGAGAAATAAGAGAGAAAAAATATAAAAGAGAGGAAAAAATATAAAAGAGAGAAATAAGAGAGAAAAATATAAAAGAGGAAAAAACTATAAAAGAGAAATAAGAGAGAAAAAATATAAAAGAGAGGAAAAAATATAAAAGAGAGAAATAAGAGAGAAAAATATAAAAGAGGAAAAAACTATAAAAGAGAAATAAGAGAGAAAAAATATAAAAGAGAGGAAAAAAATATAAAAGAGAGAAATAAGAGAGAAAAATATAAAAGAGGAAAAAACTATAAAAGAGAAATAAGAGAGAAAAAATATAAAAGAGAGGAAAAAAATATAAAAGAGAGAAATAAGAGAGAAAAATATAAAAGAGGAAAAAACTATAAAAGAGAAATAAGAGAGAAAAAATATAAAAGAGAGGAAAAAATATAAAAGAGAGAAATAAGAGAAAAAAAACCATAAAAGAGAGAAATAAGAGGGGAAAAAAAAACTATAAAAGAGAGAAATAAGAGGGGGAAAAAAAACTATAAAAGAGAGAAATAAGAGGGGGAAAAAAAACTATAAAAGAGAGAAATAAGAGGGGGAAAAAAAACTATAAAAGAGAGAAATAAGAGGGGGAAAAAAAACTATAAAAGAGAGAAATAAGAGGGGGGAAAAAAAACTATAAAAGAGAGAAATAAGAGGGGGAAAAAAAACTATAAAAGAGAGAAATAAGAGGGGGAAAAAAAACTATAAAAGAGAGAAATAAGGGGGGGAAAAAAAACTATAAAAGAGAGAAATAAGGGGGGGAAAAAAAACTATAAAAGAGAGAAATAAGGGGGGGAAAAAAAACTATAAAAGAGAGAAATAAGGGGGGGAAAAAAAACTATAAAAGAGAGAAATAAGGGGGGGAAAAAAAACTATAAAAGAGAGAAATAAGAGGGAACAAAAAACTATAAAAGAGAGAAATAAGGGGGGGAAAAAAACTATAAAAGAGAGAAATAAGAGGGGAATAATAATAGTGTTAATAATATGGATTTTTGGTAAAACGGCAATGAGGAAATAGCCAGCGCGTCCCATAAAAATCCGCGTTCGGGGGCAAAAAAAAAATGACGGGGAAAAGCAGAAGCAAGTGAGGAGAAGAACGGAAAAGAACCCGCCGCGAAAAAGGGATCGAACGGGTGAAAAAATAAAAAAATAAAGAAATAATAATAATAATAAAAAAAAATCCGTAAAATTACCAAAAAAAAAAAAAAAATCGCCCAAACAAGACGTGACTTGACCCCTAATCTCTATATTTTCGGGGCCGGCGGCGTGCGGTGCCGGCCCCTTTTTCTCTGCTAAACCCGCCCGTTTTGGGGGTTTTCCCCGCGCAGCTGCCACCACCACCGCCAAAAATAGCTATTTGTGGCCCCGAAACCCTAAAAAGGGCCTTTTTTTCCCCCTCCCCCCTCCAAATTTAGGCCTTTTTCTCGTTTTCGGCGGGGGGTTGATTACAGCTGCTGCTCTCGGCACCTGGATTTTGGGGGAGTATCATGAAATTTACCCACCTCCCCCCGCCGGCTCCCGCCTCGTTAGAGCTCATACCTCTATTAGGGCGAATAATTACCTCTATTTTGGCTAATAATTGAGTTTATTCCACCTTATAATTAAATTTTTCCCCCGCCCCCATAAATTAGGCCTCATAATTAAGTCTGTCAGGCCTCAAAATTAAATATATTCCCCAACCTCCCTAAACTAAGGCTAATAATTACATCTTTTAGGGCTAATAATTATGTCTTTTAGGGCTAATAATTAAATTTATTCCCCATCCCTCCTAAATGAGGGCTAATAATTCAGCCCTAATTATTTATTCCCCAGCCCACCTACATCAGGGTTAAGAATTAAGTTTATTCAGGCTTCTAATTAAGTCCATTCCCCAGCCCCGCTAAATTAGGGATAATAATTAAGACTAGTAGGGGCTACTAATTAAGTTTATTAGGGCTCATAATTAAATTTACCCCCCATCCCTCCTAAATTATGGCTAATAATGAGGTCATTGGGGCTAATAATTAAGTGTATTAGGGCTAATAAATAAATTTATCCCCCAGGGCCTCTTAATTAAGGCTAATAATTAAGTTCATTAGGGCCAGGGTCTGGTACCCAGCAGGGATCCAGTCTCGGGGCATCGGAAGGATGCTGGGATTGATCGCGGTTTGGGGCAAATCATCATGATTTGGGGCAAAAACGGTCAAGTTTCGGGGCAAACGGTCAAAGTTTGGGGCAAAAAGGGTTGAAACTTGGGGGAAATGGTGGATTTTTGGGGCAAAACCAGTCAAAGTTTGGTGCAAGCAATCGAGATGTAGGCCACAACCAGTCAAGGTTTGGAGAAAATGGTGGATTTTGGGGGCAAATAGTGGATTTTTGAGGCAAAACCAGTCAAAGTTTGCTGCAAACAGTCAAGATGTAGGCCAAAACCAGTCAAGGTTTGGGACAAAGGGTTGAGATTTAGGCCAAAACCGGTCAAGGGCAAAAACTGGTTGAGATTTTGGGCAAAAATGGTCAAAGTTTGGTGCAAGCAATCGAGATTTAGGCCAAAACCAGTGAAGGTTTAGGGGAAATGGTCGAGGTTTGGGGCAAATGGTGGATTTTTGGGGCAAAAACCAGTCAAGGTTTGGGACAAACAGTTGAGATTTAGGCCAAAACCAGTCAAGGTTTGGGGCAAATGGTGGATTTTTGGGGCAAATGGTGGATTTTTGGGGTAAACCAGTCAAGGTTTGGGACAAACAGTCAAGATGTAGGCCAAAACCAGTCAAGGTTTGGGGGAAATGGTGGATTTTTGGGGCAAAAAACAGTCAAGGTTTGGGACGAATGGTTGAGATTTAGGCCAAAACCGGTCAAGGGCAAAAACTGGTTGAGATTTTGGGCAAAAATTGTTAAAGTTTGAGAGAAACAGTCGAGATCTAGGCCAAAAGCAGTCAAGGTTTGGGGCAAACAGTCAAGATTTCGGGCAAAACCATTAGAGTGTTGGGGCAAATGGTTGGGGTTTGGGGCAAACGGTTGAGATTTGGGCAAGCGAACGATATTTGGGACAAAAGCCCTCGAGGTTTAGGGCAAAAATGGTCAGGTTTGGGATAAACAGTGAAGGTTTTGGCCAAAAGAGGTGGAGAGTTGCCCCCAGTCCATGGCGGAGCTGCTGGAGATGGAGCCAGAGCCCCTGCAGACGAGGGTGAGGGCAAAGATTTGGGCCAAAAGCCAAGGCTTTGGGGTGGATAAAGGGTTTTGTGGTCGGTGCGAGAGCCCGGACTCGCTCCGAGACCTGGGTCTTTGTGCAAGGGTTTGAGGGAGATGGCGGGACGTGGGGACACGGTGCCGGGGCTGGTGCCACCACCATAATAACAACCACCACCATTACGTTTCGCGCAGTAGTAGGTGGCCGTGTCGTCGTCCCGGAGGCTGTTCATCTGCAGCGTGAGCGTGCTCTGGGAGTTGTCCCTGGAGATGGTGAAGCGCCCCTTGACCGACGGCGCGTAGTTTGTGAAACTACCATCGTTCCTAATAGCCGCGACGAACTCGAGCCCCTTCCCGGGGGCCTGTCGCACCCAGGACATCTCGACGTTGCTGAAGGTGAAGCCAGAGCCCTTGCAGCGGAGGGTGAGGGACCCCCCGGGTGTCTGTTGTCCCCCTCCGGACTCCACCAGCTGCACGGCCGCCATCAGCCCTGGGGAGGGGACAGAAGGGAGACCCCCCAGCTCCCCCTGCTCCTGGCTCCAGGCTGGTTCCAACCTCGGGGGAGAAAATCTGGGGTCCTGGGGGGGAGGGTCTGGGCCTTGGAAGGGGCCTGGGCTCTGCGTAGGGTTCCAAGACACACAACAAAGGGATTTTGGGGCCAAAACCAGTCGAGATTTGCTGCAAACGTCAAGGGTTGAGGTAGAAGTGGTCACGTTTTCCTGCAAACCGTTGAGATTTAGGCCAAAACCAGTCAAGGGTTTCAGGTCAACAGTCAAGATTTGGGCCAACGTTGGTTGAATTTGGGGCAAACGTTTGAGTCTTGGGGCAAAACCAGTCAAGATTTTTGGGTGACGGTTCACGTTTTATGGGAAATCGTTTAGGTTTGGGGCAAAGAGTTGAGGTTTGGGGCAAAAGCGGTCAAGGCTTTGTGGCAAAAAGTCAAGATTTGGGACAAAATTGGTTGAATTTGGGGCAAATGGTTGAAACTTGGGGCAAAAGCAGTCAAGACTTGGGGCAAATCCGTTTGACTTTTGGGGCAAATGCTTGTGATTTGGGGCAAGGGGAGGGTATTTCTGGCAAAAACCCTCGAGGTTTAGGGCAAAAGAGGTCAGGTTTGGGATAAATGGTCAAGGTTTGGAGCAGAAGTGGTCCAGATATTGGTGGAGAGCATTGAAGGTTTGGGGCAAGAAGGGTGGAGGTTTGGGGCAGAAATGGTCGAGGTTTGGTGCCAATCATTTGAGATTTGGGATAAAATGGTCAAGGTTTGGTGCAAATGGTCAAGGTTTGTGGCGAATGGTCAAGAGTTGGGTCAAACCATGGAGGTCTGGTGAGAAATTTGTCAGGGTTTGATGATAATGGTTGAGATTTGGGGCAAAAATGGTCGACGTCTGGGGCAAAATCGGTCGATGAGGGGACCCAACACAGGGAAGTTGGGACACGGTGCTGGGGCTGGTGCCACCACCATAACAACAACCACCACAATTAGTTTTCGCGCAGTAGTAGGTGGCCGTGTCGTCGTCCCGGAGGCTGTTCATCTGCAGCGTGAGCGTGCTCTGGGAGTCGTCCCTGGAGAGGGTGAAGCGCCCCTTGACCGACGGCGCGTAGCCTGTGCCACCATCAGTGTAAACACTCGCGACGTACTCGAGCCCCTTCCCGGGGGCCTGTCGCACCCAGTACATGTCGAAGCTGCTGAAGGTGAAGCCGGAGGCCTTGCAGCGGAGGGTGAGGGACCCCCCGGGTGTCTGTTGTCCCCCTCCGGACTCCACCAGCTGCACGGCCGCCATCAGCCCTGGGGAGGGAGGAAGGAGAGAATTGAGTCGCCCGCTCCCGCCGTCGCCCCCCATCTCCGCGCCCAGGTGTGGGGGAAGGGGGTGAGCGGGGCTGGGTCCTACCTGGGAGGGCGGCCAGGAGCAGGAGAAGGCGGAGGGGGCTGATGTGCCATGGGTGCTGCTGGGGGGGCCCAGGGGGGTCCTATTGGTCAGGGGGATGGTGTAACGGTCGAGGTTTGGTGCCAAGAGTCGAGGTCTGGGGCAACAGCGATCGAGACGAGAGGGAAATGGTGGAGGTTCGGGGCAAAAATGGTCAGGTTTGAGTCAAATGGTCAAGAGTTGTTGCAAACCCTGGAGGTCTGGGGCAGAAACGGTCGGGGTTTGATGCCAACGGTTGAGGTTTGGGCGAAAACCGGTCAAGGGTTTGGGGAAAACAGCCAAGATTTGGGCTGACATTGATTGATTTTTGGGCAAACAGATGGCACTTGCAGCAAAACCAGTCAAGATTTGGGGAGAACCCGTTCATTTTTTGGCACAGGTGGTTTAGGTTTGGAGCAAACAGTTGAGGTTTGGCCCAAAACCGGTCATGGGTTTGAGGTAAACGGTCAAGATTTGGGCCAACATTGGTTGAATTTGGGGCAAAGGGTTGAGAGTTGGGGCAAAACCCTTTGAGTGTTGGGGCAGATGGTTGGGATTTGGGGCAAACAATTGAGGATTGGGCCCAAAATGGTCAAGTGTTTGGGGAAAACAGTGAAGATTTGGGCCAGACTTGGTTGAATTTGGTGGAAACTGTTGAGACCTGGGGCAAAAACATTTGAAATTTGGGGGAAAACCGTTTGAGATTTTAGGCAAATGGTTGAGATTTGGGGCAAATGGTTGAGATTAGGGGCAAGCGGACGATATTTGGGACAAAAGCCCTCGAGGTTTGGGGCAAATGGTCAAGGTTTGGAGCAAAAGTGGTCGAGATATTGGTGGAGAGCATTGAAAGTTTGGGGGAAGAAGGGTGGAGGTTTGGGGCACAAATGTTCGAGGTTTGGTGCCAATCATTTGAGAGTTGGGGATAAAATGGTCGAGATTTGGGGCGAATGGTCAAGAGTTGGGTCAAACCACGGAGGTCTGGTGAGAAATCGGTCAGGGTTTGATGATAATGGTTGAGATTTGGGGCAAAAATGGTCGACGTCTGGGGCAAAATCGGTCGATGAGGGGACCCAACACAGGGACGTTGGGACACGGTGTCGGGGAAGGTGCCACCACCATAACTACAACCACCACAACTAGTCTTCGCGCAGTAGTAGGTGGCCGTGTCGTCGTCCCGGAGGCTGTTCATCTGCAGCGTGAGCGTGCTCTGGGAGTTGTCCCTGGAGATGGTGAAGCGCCCCTTGACCGACGGCGCGTAGGCTGTGCTACCACCACTGCTAATATACGCGACGTACTCGAGCCCCTTCCCGGGGGCCTGTCGCACCCAGGACATCTCGACGCTGCTGAAGGTGAAGCCGGAGGCCTTGCAGCGGAGGGTGAGGGACCCCCCGGGTGTCTGTTGTCCCCCTCCAGACTCCACCAGCTGCACGGCCGCCATCAGCCCTGGGGAGGGAGGAAGGAGAGAATTGAGTCGCCCGCTCCCGCCGTCGCCCCCCATCTCCGCGCCTCCACCAAAAATGGTCGAGGATTGGGTCAAAGGGTTGAGATTTGGGGCAAAAGCTGTTGAGGTTTAGGGCAAAAATGGTCAAGGTTTTAGGGAAAATGTCGTCGAGATATTGGCCAAGACCATGGAAGGTTTGGGGCAACAACGTTGGAGGTTTGGGGAAAAAAACGGTTGAGGTTTAGTGCCAGTCGTTTGAGATTTGGGTCAAAAATGGTCAAGGTTTGGTGCGAATGGTCAAGGTTTGGGGGAAATGGTCAAGAGTTGTTGCAAACCATGGAAGTCTGGGGCAAAAACGGTCGGAGTTTGATGCAAATGGTTGAGATTTGGGGCCAAATCCGTCAAGACTTGGGGTAACCGTTCATGTTTTGGGGCAAGTGGTTGAGGTTTGGGGCAAAACCAGTGAAGGGTTTGGTGTAAACAGTGAAGATTTGGGGCGAATGTTTGAGACTTGGGTCAAAACCAGTCAAGACTTGGGGCAAAAGCACTCAACTTTGGGCCAAGTGGTTGCGGTTTGGGGCAAACGGTTGAGATTTGTGGCAAGCGGACGATATTTGGGAGAAAAGCTTTGAGGTTTAGGGTAAAAGTAATCAGGTTTGAGAGAAATAGTCAAGGTTTGGAGCAAAAGTGGTCGAGATATTGGTCGAGAGCATTGAAGGTTTGGGGCAAGAAGGGTGGAGGTTTGGGGCACAAATGGTCGAGGTTTGGTGCCAATCATTTGAGATTTGGGGCAAAAATGGTCAAGATTTGGTGCAAATGGTCAAGGTTTGTGGTAAACGGTCGAGAGTTGGGTCAAACCATGGAGGTCTGGTGAGAAATCGGTCAGGGTTTGCTGCAACCGGTTGAGGTTTGGGGCAAAAGTGGTCGAGGTTTGTGGCAAATGCTTCAGGTTTGGGTCAACAGCGGTTGATTTGGGGACACAGGACAGGGATGTTGTTCCATGGGGCTGGGGTTGGTGCCACCACCATAAGCATCACCATCAGCATTACCAGCACAGCAACCACCACCACTACTTTTCGCGCAGTAGTAGGTGGCCGTGTCGTCGTCCCGGAGGCTGTTCATCTGCAGCGTGACCGTGCTCTGGGAGTTGTCCCTGGAGATGGTGAAGCGCCCCTTGACCGAGGACGCGTAGCCTGTGTAACGACCACTGCTGCTAATACCCGCGACGTACTCGAGCCCCTTCCCGGGCGCCTGTCGCACCCAGTCCATGCCGACGCTGCTGAAGGTGAAGCCGGAGCCCTGGCAGGACACGGCTTGGGACGGGGTCCATGGCTCAGGGTAGAGTTTGGGGGTCCGTTCATGGCTCTGGTTTGGTGCAGAGAGTGAAGGGTTGTGGCGAAATGGATGGAGATGAGAGGAGAATGGTGGGGGTTTGGGGCAAAACTGGTTGAGGTTTTGGTGAAGTGGGTGAGATTTGGGACAAGGGGAGGATATTTGTGGCAAAAGCTGTTGAGATTTAGGTCAGTGGGGGCCACGTTTGGGTCAAATGGTCAAGGTTTGGAGCAAAAGTGGTCGAGATATTGGCCAAAACCCATGAAGGTTTGGGTCAAGAAGGGTGGAGGTTTGGGGCACAAATGGTCGAGGTTTGGTGCCAATCATTTGAGATCTGGGGATAAAATGGTCGAGATTTGGTGCAAATGGTCAAGGTTTGTGGCAAACGGTCAAGAGCTGGGTCAAACCATGGAGGTCTGGTGAGAAATCGGTCAGGGTTTGCTGCAACCGGTTGAGATTTGGGGTAGAAATAGTTGAGGTTAAGGAGAAATGCTTCAGATTTGGGCCAAGAAGGGTCGATCTGGGGACACGGCACAGGGATGTTGTTCCACGGAGAAGGGGTTGGTGCCACCACCACCATTAGCAGCTTTCGCGCAGTAGTAGGTGGCCGTGTCGTCGTCCCGGAGGCTGTTCATCTGCAGCGTGACCGTGCTCTGGGAGTTGTCCTTGGAGATGGTGAAGCGCCCCTCGACCGACGGCGCATACCATGTGCTACTACCATCGTTGGCAATACGTGCAACGAACTCGAGCCCCTTCCCGGGGCCCTGTCGCACCCATTCCATGCTGAAGCTGCTGAAGGTGAAGCCAGAGCCCTTGCAGCGGAGGGTGAGGGACCCCCCGGGTGTCTGTTGTCCCCCTCCGGACTCCACCAGCTGCACGGCCGCCATCAGCCCTGGGGAGGGAGGAAGGAGAGAATTGAGTCGCCCGCTCCCGCCGTCGCCCCCCATCTCCGTGCCTCCACCAAAAAGGGTCGAGGGTTGGGTCAAAGGGTTGAGATTTGGGGCAAAAGCTGTTGAGGTTTAGTGCAAAAATGGTCAAGGTTTGGGGAAAAAGCCGTTGAGATATTGGCCAAGACCATGGAAGGTTTGGGGCAACAACGTTGGAGGTGTGGGGAAAAAAACGGTTGAGGTTTAGTGCCAGTCGTTTGAGATTTGGGTCAAAAATGGTCAAGATTTGGTGCAAATTGTCAAGGTTTGGGGGAAATGGTCAAGAGTTGCTGCAAACCATGGAGGTCTGGGGCAAAAACTGTCAGGGTTTGATGCAAACGGTTGAGATTTGGGGCCAAAAGAGTCAAGACGTGGGGTAACTGTTCATGTTCTGGGGCAAACAGTTGAGGTTTGGGGCAAAACCAGTCAAGGGTTTGGTGTAAACAGTGAAGATTTGGGCCAGCATTGGTTGAATTTGGGGCAAACATTTGAGACTTGGGTCAAAGCCAGTCGAGATTTTGGGTGACCGTTCACGTTTTGTGGGAAATTGTTTAAGTTTGGAGGAAAGAGTTGAGGTTTGGGGCAAAACCGGTCAAGGGTTTGTGGCAAAAAGTCAAGATTTGGGACAAAATTGGTTGAATTTGAAGCAAATGGTTGAGACTTGGGTCAAAACCAGTCAATAGTTGGGGCAAAACCATTCAACATTGGGGCAAATGGTTGGGATTAGGGGCAAGTGGACGATATTTGGGACAAAATCCCTCAAGGTTTAGGGCACAAATGGTCAGGTTCAGGATAAGTGGTCAAGGTTTGGGGCAAAAGTGGTCGAGGTTTGTGGCAAATGCTTCAGGTTTGGGCCAAGAAGGGTTGATTTGGGGACACAGCGCAGGGGTGTTGTTCCATGGGGCTGGGGTTGGTGCCACCACCACAAGCATCACCATCAGCATTACCAGCACCACAACCACCACCACTACTTTTCGCGCAGTAGTAGGTGGCCGTGTCGTCGTCCCGGAGGCTGTTCATCTGCAGCGTGACCGTGCTCTGGGAGTCGTCCTTGGAGATGGTGAAGCGCCCCTCGACCGACGGCGCGTAGTAGGTGCTACCACTGCTGGTACTAATACTTGCGACCCACTCGAGCCCCTTCCCGGGGGCCTGTCGCACCCAGAGCATCCAGATGCTGCTGAAGTCGAAGCCGGAGGCCTTGCAGCGGAGGGTGAGGGACCCCCCGGGTGTCTGGAGGCCCCCTCCGGACTCCACCAGCTGCACGGCCGCCATCAGCCCTGGGGAGGGAGGAAGGAGAGAATTGAGTCGCCCGCTCCCGCCATCGCCCCCCATCTCCGTGCCTCCACCAAAAGTGGTCGAGGGTTGGGTCAAAGGGTTGAGATTTGGGGCAAAAGCTGTTGAGGTTTAGGGCAAAAATGGTCAAGGTTTGGTGCAAATGGTCAAGGTTTGGGGGAAATGGTCAAGAGTTGCTGCAAACCATGGAAGTCTGGGGCAAAAACTGTCAGGGTTTGATGCAAACGGTTGAGATTTGGGGCCAAAATGGTCAAGACGTGGGGTAACCGTTCATGTTCTGGGGCAAGTGGTTGAGGTTTGGGGCAAAACCAGTCAAGGGTTTGGTGTAAACAGTGAAGATTTGGGGCAACATTGGTTGAATTTGGGGCAAACGGTTGGGACTTAGGTCAAAACCAGTCAAGATTTTGGGTGACCGTTCACGTTTTGTGGGATATTGTTTAGGTTTGGGGCAAAGAGTTGAGGTTTGGGGCAAAACTGGTCAGGGGTTTGTGGAAAAAGTCAAGATTTAGGACAAAATTGGTTGAATTTGAAGCAAACGGTTGAAACTTGAGGGAAAAGCAGTCAGGATTTGGGGCAAAACCATTTGAGTGTTGGGGCAAATGTTTTGGATTTGGGGCAAATGGTTGAGACTAGGGGCAAGTGGATATTTGGGAGAAAAGCCTTTGAGGTTTAGGGTAAAAATAATGAGGTTTGAGAGAAATAGTCAAGGTTTGGAGCAAAAGTGATCGAGATATTGGTTGAGAGCAAAGATTGGAAAAAGAAGGGTGGAGGTTTGGGGCACAAATGGTCGAGGTTTGGTGCCAATCATTTGAGATCTGGGGATAAAATGGTCGAGATCTGGTGCAAATGGTCAAGAGTTGGGTGAAACCATGGAGGTCTGGGGCAAAAATGGTCAGGGTTTGCTGCAACCGTTGAGGTTTGGGGCAAAAGTGGTCGAGGTTTGTGGCAAATGCTTCAGATTTGGGCCAAGAAGGGTTGATTTGGGGACACAGCACAGGGATGTTGTTCCATGGAGAAGGGGTTGGTGCCACCACCATAAGCATCACCATCAGCATTACCAGCACCACAACCACCATCAGCACGTTTCGCGCAGTAGTAGGTGGCCGTGTCGTCGTCCCGGAGGCTGTTCATCTGCAGCGTGAGCGTGCTCTGGGAGTTGTCCCTGGAGATGGTGAAGCGCCCCTTGACCGACGGCGCGTAGTAGGTGCCACCACCACTGCTAATATACGCGACGTACTCGAGCCCCTTCCTGGGGGCCTGTCGCACCCAGTTCATGGCGAAGCTGCTGAAGGTGAAGCCGGAGCCCTTGCAGCGGAGGGTGAGGGACCCCCCGGGTGTCTGTTGTCCCCCTCCGGACTCCACCAGCTGCACGGCCGCCATCAGCCCTGGGGAGGGAGGAAGGAGAGAATTGAGTCGCCCGCTCCCGCCATCACCCCCCATCTCCGTGCCTCCACCAAAAATGGTCGAGGGTTGGGTCAAAGGGTTGAGATTTGGGGCAAAAGCTGTTGAGGTTTAGGGCAAAAATGGTCAAGGTTTGGGGAAAAAGCCGTCGAGATACTGGCCAAGACCATGGAAGGTTTGGGGCAACAACGTTGGAGGTTTGGGGAAAAAAACGGTTGAGGTTTAGTGCCAGTCGTTTGAGATTTCGGTCAAAAATGGTCAAGGTTTGGTGCAAATTGTCAAGGTTTGGGGGAAATGGTCAAGAGTTGTTGCAAACCATGGAGGTCTGGGGCAAAAACTGTCAGGGTTTGATGCAAACGGTTGAGATTTGGGGCCAAAAGAGTCAAGACTTGGGGTAACCGTTAATGTTCTGGGGCAAATGGTTGAGATTTGGGGCAAAACCAGTGAAGGGTTTGGTGTAAACAGTGAATATTTGGGGCAACATTGGTTGAATTTGGGGCAAACGTTTGAGACTTGGGTCAAAACCAGTCGAGATTTTGGGTGACCGTTCACGTTTTGTGGGAAATTGTTTAAGTTTGGAGGAAAGAGTTGAGGTTTGGGGCAAAACCGGTCAAGGGTTTGTGGCAAAAAGTCAAGATTTGGGCCAAAATTGGTTGAATTTGAGCAAATGGTTGAGACTTGGGTCAAAACCAGTCAAGACTTGGGGCAAAACCATTCAACATTGGGGTAAATGGTTGGGATTTGGGGCAAGCGGATGATATTTGGGACAAAAGCCCTCGAGATTTAGGGTAAAAATGGTCAGGTTTGAGAGAAATAGTCAAGGTTTGGAGCAAAAGTGGTCGAGATATTGGCCAAAACCCATGAAGGTTTGGGGCAAGAAGGGTGGAGGTTTGGGGCAGAAATGGTTGAGGTTTGGTGCCAATCATTTGAGATTTGGGGCGAAAATGGTCAAGGTTTGGTGCAAATGGTCAAGGTTTGGGGGAAATGGTCAAGAGTTGCTGCAAACCATGGAGGTCTGGGGCAAAAACTGTCAGGGTTTGATGCAAACGGTTGAGATTTGGGGCCAAAACAGTCAAGACTTGGGGTAACCGTTCATGTTCTGGGGCAAGTGGTTGAGATTTGTTCCAAAACCAGTGAAGGGTTTGGGGTGAACAGTGAAGATTTGGGCCAACATTGGTTGAATTTGGGGCAAATGTTTGAGACTTGGGTCAAAACCAGTCGAGATTTTGGGTGACCGTTCACGTTTTGTGGGAAATTGTTTAGGTTTGGGGCAAAGAGTTGAGGTTTGGGGCAAAACCGGTCAAGGGTTTGTGGCAAAAAGTCAAGATTTGGGCCAAAATTGGTTGATTTTGAGCAAATGGTTGAGACTTGGGTCAAAACCAGTCAAGACTTGGGGCAAAACCATTCAACGTTGGGGTAAATGGTTGGGATTTGGGGCAAGCGGATGATATTTGGGACAAAAGCCCTCGAGGTTTAGGGTAAAAATGGTCAGGTTTGAGAGAAATAGTCAAGGTTTGGAGCAAAAGTGGTCGAGATATTGGCCAAAACCCATGAAGGTTTGGGGCAAGAAGGGTGGAGGTTTGGGGCAGAAATAGTCGAGGTTTGGTGCCAGTCATTTGAGATCTGGGGCGAGAATGGTCAAGATTTGGTGCAAATGGTCAAGGTTTGTGACAAATAGTCAAGAGTTGAGTGAAACCATGGAGGTCTGGTGAGAAATCGGTCAGGGTTTGATGATAATGGTTGAGATTTGGGGCAAAAATGGTCGACGTCTGGGGCAAAATCGGTCGATGAGGGGACCCAACACAGGGAAGTTGGGACACGGTGCTGGGGTTGGTGCCACCACCACCACAACAACCACCATCATAACTTTTCGCGCAGTAGTAGGTGGCCGTGTCGTCGTCCCGGAGGCTGTTCATCTGCAGCGTGACCGTGCTCTGGGAGTTGTCCCTGGAGATGGTGAAGCGCCCCTTGACCGACGGCGCGTAGCTTGTGTAACTATCATCAGTGTTAATATACGCGACAAACTCGAGCCCCTTCCCGGGGGCCTGTCGCACCCAGGACATGTCGAAGCTGCTGAAGGTGAAGCCGGAGGCCTTGCAGCGGAGGGTGAGGGACCCCCCGGGTGTCTGTTGTCCCCCTCCGGACTCCACCAGCTGCACGGCCGCCATCAGCCCTGGGGAGGGGGCAGAAGGGAGACCCCCCAGCTCCCCCTGCTCCTGGCTCCAGGCTGGTTCCAACCTCAGGGGAGAAAATCTGGGGTCCTGGGGGGGAGGGTCTGGGCCGTGGATGGGGCCTGGGCTCTGGGTAGGGTTCCAAGACACAGAAGAAAGGGATTTTGGGCCAAAACCAGTCGAGATTTGCTGCAAACGTCAAGGGTTGAGGCAAAAGTGGTCGAGGTTTGGTGCAAACAGTTGAGGTTTGGCCCAAAACCAGTCAAAAGTTTGGGGTAAAGAGTCAAGATTTGGGCCAACATTGGCTGAGTTTGGGGCAAACAGGGGACACTTGGGGGAAAACCAATCAAGACTTGGGGTAATCCTTCATGTTTTGGGGCAAATAGTTGAGGTTTTGCCTAAAACTGGTCAAGGGTTTGGAGTGAACAGCCAAGATTTGGGCCCACAGTGGTTGAATTTGGGGCAAACATTTGAGACTTGGGTCAAAACCAGTCAAGATTTTGGGTGACCGTTCAGGTTTTGTGGGAAATTGTTTCAGTTTGGGGCAAACAGTTGAGGTTCGTCCCAAAACCAGTCAAGGGTTTGGTGTAAACGGTGAAGATTTGGGCCAACATTGGTTGAATCTGGGGCAAACAGTTGAGAGTTGGGGCAAAACCATTAGAGTGTTGGGGCAAATGGTTGGGGTTTGGGGCAAACGGTTGAGATTTGGGCAAGCAGATGATATTTGGGACAAAAGCCCTCGAGTTTTAGGGCAAAAATGGTCAGGTTTGGGATAAACAGTGAAGGTTTTGGCCAAAAGAGGTGGAGAGTTGCCCCCAGTCCATGGCGGAGCTGCTGGAGATGGAGCCAGAGCCCCTGCAGACGAGGGTGAGGGCAAAGATTTGGGCCAAAAGCCAAGGCTTTGGGGTGGATAAAGGGTTTTGTGGTCGGTGCGAGAGCCCGGACTCGCTCCGAGACCTGGGTCTTTGTGCAAGGGTTTGAGGGAGATGGCGGGACGTGGGGACACGGTGCCGGGGCTGGTGCCACCACCATAACCACAACCACCACTACATTTCGCGCAGTAGTAGGTGGCCGTGTCGTCGTCCCGGAGGCCTGTCGCACCCAGGACATCTCGAAGCTGCTGAAGGTGAAGCCAGAGGCCTTGCAGCGGAGGGTGAGGGACCCCCCGGGTGTCTGTTGTCCCCCTCCGGACTCCACCAGCTGCACGGCCGCCATCAGCCCTGGGGAGGGAGGAAGGAGAGAATTGAGTCGCCCGCTCCCGCCGTCGCCCCCCATCTCCGTGCCTCCACCAAAAATGGTCGAGGGTTGGGTCAAAGGGTTGAGATTTGGGGCAAAAGCTGTTGAGGATTAGGGCAAAAATGGTCAAGATTTGGTGCGAATGGTCAAGGTTTGGGGGAAATGGTCAAGAGTTGCTGCAAACCATGGAGGTCTGGGGCAAAAACGGTCAGGGTTTGATGCAAACGGTTGAGATTTGGGGCCAAAGCGGTCAAGACTTGGGGTAACCGTTCATGTTCTGGGGGCAAACAGTTGAGGTTTGGGCCAAAACCAGTGAAGGGTTTGGGGTGAACAGTCAAGATTTGGGACAACAGTAGTTGAATTTGGGGCAAACGGTTGGGACTTGGGTCAAAACCAGTCAAGGTTTCGGGTGACCATTCACATTTTGTGGGAAATCGTTTATGTTTGGGGCAAAGAGTTGAGGTTTGGGGCAAAACCGGTCAAGGCTTTGTGGCAAATGTCAACATTTGGGCCAAAATTGGTGGAATTTGAAGCAAATGGTTGAGACTTGGGTCAAAACCAGTCAAGACTTGGGGCAAAACCACTCAACTTTGGGGAAATATTTTGGATTTGGGGCAAATGGTTGAGATTTGGGGCAAGCAGACGGTATTTTGGAGAAAAGCCTTTGAGCTTTAGGGTAAAAATAATGAGGTTTGAGAGAAATAGTCAAGGTTTGGGGCAAAAGTGGTTGAAATATTGGTCGAGAGCCTTGGAGGATTGGGGCAAGAAGGGTGGAGGTTTGGGGCAGAAATGGTTGAGGTTTGGTTCCAATCATTTGAGAGTTGGGGATAAAATGGTCAAGGTTTGGGGCGAATGGTCAAGAGTTGGGTCAAACCACGGAGGTCTGGTGAGAAATTGGTCAGGGTTTGATGATAATGGTTGATATTTGGGGCAAAAATGGTCGACGTCTGGGGCAAAATCGGTCGATGAGGGGACCCAACACAGGGAAGTTGGGACACGGTGTCAGGGAAGGTGCCACCACCATAACAACAACCACCACAATTAGTTTTCGCGCAGTAGTAGGTGGCCGTGTCGTCGTCCCGGAGGCTGTTCATCTGCAGCGTGAGCGTGCTCTGGGAGTTGTCCCTGGAGATGGTGAAGCGCCCCTTGACCGACGGCGCGTAGACTGTGGTACGACCAGTGTTGCTAATAGTTGCGACGTACTCCAGCCCCTTCCCGGGGGCCTGTCGCATCCATCCCATGGCGACGCTGCTGAAGGTGAAGCCGGAGGCCTTGCAGCGGAGGGTGAGGGACCCCCCGGTTGTCTGTTGTCCCCCTCCGGACTCCACCATGGTGGCACCATCCCCGGCCTTCCCCACCCTCAACCCTTTCTCCTCGTCCCGCCATGGGCGTCCACTTGGCTTCCACCTTCCTCCTCCTCCTGGCCGCCCTCCCAGGTAGGACCCGGCCCCGCTTCACCCCCGTTCTTTCCCCCTGCACCCGGGCGCGGAGATGGGGGGCGACGGCGGGAGCGGGCGACTCAATTCTCTCCTTCCTCCCTCCCCAGGGCTGACGGCGGCCGTGCAGCTGGTGGAGTCCGGAGGGGGACAACAGACACCCGGGGGGTCCCTCACCCTCCGCTGCAAGGGCTCCGGCTTTGACTTCAGCAGCATCTGGATGCTCTGGGTGCGACAGGCCCCCGGGAAGGGGCTCGAGTGGGTCGCAAGTATTAGTACCAGCAGTGGTAGCACCTACTACGCGCCGTCGGTCGAGGGGCGCTTCACCATCTCCAAGGACGACTCCCAGAGCACGCTCACGCTGCAGATGAACAGCCTCCGGGACGACGACACGGCCACCTACTACTGCGCGAAAAGTAGTGGTGGTTGTGGTGGCACCAACCCCTTCTCCATGGAACAACATCCCTGTGCTGTGTCCCCAGATCGACCCTTCTTGGCCCAAATCTGAAGCATTTGACACAAACCTCGACCACTTTTGCCCCAAACCTCAACCGGTTGCAGCAAACCCTGACCGATTTTTCACCAGACCTCCATGGTTTGACCCAGCTCTTGACCATTTGCACCAAACCTTCACCATTTGCACCAAATCTTGACCATTTTATCCCCAGATCTCAAATGATTGGCACCAAACCTCGACCATTTGTGCCCCAAACCTCCACCCTTCTTGCCCCAAACCTTCAAAGCTCTCGACCAATATCTCAACCACTTTTGCTCAAAGCCTTGACTGTTTCCCTCAAACCTGACCATTTGTTCCCTAAACCTCAAGGGCTTTTGTCCCAAATGTCGTCCCCTTGCCCCAAATCACAAGCATTTACCCCAAATCCCAACCATTTGCCCCAATGTTGAATGGTTTTGCCTCAACTATTGACTGGTTTTGACCCAAGTTTCAACCATTTGCTTCAAATTCAACCAGTTTTGGCCCAAATCTTGACTTTTTGCCACAAACCCTTGACCGGTTTTGCCCCAAACCTAAACGATTTCCCACAAAATGTGAATGGTCACCCAAAACCTTGACTGGTTTTGACCCAAGTCCCAACTGTTTGCCCCAAATTCAACCGATGTTGGTCCAAATCTTGACTGTTCACCCCAAACCCTTGACCGGATTTGGGCCAAACCTCAACTGTTTGCCCCAAAACATGAAGGATTACCCCAAGTCTTGACTGGTTTTGTCGGAAGCGTCACCTGTTTGCCCCAAATTCGATCAATGTTGGCCCAAATCCTGACTCTTTACCCCGAACCCTTGACTGGTTTTGGGCCAAACCTCAACCGTTGGCACCAAACCCCGACCGTTTCTGCCCCAGACCTCCATGGTGTGTCCCAACTCTTGACCATTTGCCCCAAACCTGACCGTTCCTGATGTAAACCTCCACAGCTTATGCCGCAAATCTCAGCATTTCACCCAATCCTCGACCATTTTCCCCCAAACCTCCACCATTTCCCTCTCGTCTCGATCGCTGTTGCCCCAGACCTCGACTCTTGGCATCAAACCTCGACCGTTGCACCATCCCCCTGACCAATAGGGCCCCCCTGGGCCCCCCCAGCAGCACCCATGGCGCATCAGCCCCCTCCGCCTTCTCCTGCTCCTGGCCGCCCTCCCAGGTAGGACCCGGCCCCGCTCACCCCCTTTCCCCCACACCTGGGCGCGGAGATGGGGGGCGACGGCGGGAGCGGGCGACTCAATTCTCTCCTTCCTCCCTCCCCAGGGCTGATGGCGGCCGTGCAGCTGGTGGAGTCCGGAGGGGGCCTCCAGACACCCGGGGGGTCCCTCACCCTCCGCTGCAAGGCCTCCGGCTTCACCTTCAGCAGCGTCAGCATGGAATGGGTGCGACAGGCCCCCGGGAAGGGGCTCGAGTACGTCGCGGAGATTCACAACACTGGTGGTAGCACATGGTACGCGTCGTCGGTCAAGGGGCGCTTCACCATCTCCAGGGACAACTCCCAGAGCACGCTCACGCTGCAGATGAACAGCCTCCGGGACGACGACACGGCCACCTACTACTGCGCGAAAAGTTATGCTGGTGGTGGTGGCACCAACCCCGTCTCCATGGAACAACATCCCTGTGCTGTGTCCCCAAATCAACCCTTCTTGGCCCAAATCTGAAGCATTTCTCCTAAGCCTCGACTATTTCTACCCCAAGTCTCAACCGTTTGCACCAAACCCTGACCGATTTCTCACCAGAACTCCATGGTTTGACCCAACTCTTGACCATTTGCCCCAAACCTTGACCATTTGCCCCAAACCTTGACCATTTGCCCCAAACCTTGACGATTTTCACCCCAAATCTCAAATGACTGGCACCAAACCTCGACCATTTGTGCCCCAAACCTCCACCCTTCTTGCCCCAAACCTTCATGGGTTTTGGCCAATATCTCGACCACTTTTGCTCCAAACCTTGACTATTTCTCTCAATCCTGATTACTTTTACCCTAAACCTCAAGGCTTTTCTCCCAAATATCGTCCGCTTCCCATAAATCTCAACCGTTTGCCCCAATGTTGAGTGGTTTTGCCCCAAGTCTTGACTGGTTTTGACCCAACTCTCAACCCTTTGCCCCAAATTCAACCACTGTTGACCCAAATCTTCACTGTTTACACCAAACCCTTGACTGGTTTTGCCCCAAACCTCAACCACTTGCCCCAGAACATGAACGGTTACCCCAAGTCTTGACCGTTTTGGCCCCAAATCTCGACCATTTGCATCAAACTCTGATCATTTTTGCCCAAGACTTCCATGGTTTGCAACAACTCTTGACCATTTCCCCCAAACCTTGACCATTCGCACCAAACCTTGACCATTTTTGACCCAAATCTCAAACGACTGGCACTAAACCTCAACCATTATTTCCCCAAACCTCCACCAATGTTGCCCCAAAACTTCAATGGGTTTGGCCAGTATCTCGACAGCTTTTGCCACAAACCTTGACCTTCTGCCCCAAACCTGACCATTCCTGAATTAAACCTCAAGCGCTTTTGCCCCAGATCTCAACCCTTTGACCCCAACCTTGACCATTTCCCTCTCGTCTCGATCGCTGTTGCCCCAGACCTCGACTCTTGGCACCAAACCTCGACCGTTGCACCATCCCCCTGACCAATAGGACCCCCCTGGGCCCCCCCAGCAGCACCCATGGCGCATCAGCCCCCTCCGCCTTCCTCCTCCTCCTCCTCCTCCCGGCTGCCCTCCCAGGTAGGACCCGGCCCCGCTCACCCCCTTTCCCCCACACCCGGGCGCGGAGATGGGGGGCGACGGCGGGAGCGGGCGACTCAATTCTCTCCTTCCTCCCTCCCCAGGGCTGATGGCGGCCGTGCAGCTGGTGGCGTCCGGAGGGGGCCTCCAGACACCCGGGGGGTCCCTCACCCTCCGCTGCAAGGCCTCCGGCTTCACCTTCAGCAGCTACGGCATGGGATGGATGCGACAGGCGCCGGGGAAGGGGCTGGAGTACGTCGCGGGTATTAACAGCGGTGGTAGTTACACAAACTACGCACCGTCGGTCAAGGGGCGCTTCACCATCTCCAGGGACAACTCCCAGAGCACGCTCACGCTGCAGATGAACAGCCTCCGGGACGACGACACGGCCACCTACTACTGCGCGAAATGTGCTTACGGTGGTGGTGCTGGTTATGGTGGTGGCACCAGCCCCGGCACCGTGTCCCAACTTCCCTGTGTTGGGTCCCCTCATCGACCGATTTTGCCCCAGTCGACCATTTTTGCCCCAAATCTCAACCATTATCATCAAACCCTGACAGATTTCTCACCAGACCTCCATGGTTTGACCCAAACCTTGACCATTTGCACCAAACCTTGACCATTTGCACCAAACCTTGACCATTTGCATCCCAAATCTCAAATGATTGGCACCAAACCTCGACCATTTGTGCCCCAAACCTCCACCCTTCTTGCCCCAAACCTTCAATGCTCTCGACCAATATCTCGACCACTTTTGCTCCAAACCTTGACCATTTATCCCAAACCTGACCACTTTTGCCCTAAACCTCGAGGGCTTTTGCCAGAAATACCCTCCCCTTGCCCCAAATCACAAGCATTTACCCCAAATCCAAAACATTTGCCACAAAAGTCAAATGGATTTGCCCCAAGTCTTGATGGCTTTTGCCCCAAGTTTCAACCATTTGCCCCAAATTCAACCAATTTTGGCCCAAATCTTGACTTTTTGCCACAAAGCCTTGACCGCTTTTGCACCAAACCTCAACTCTTTGCCCCAAACCTCAACAATTTCCCATAAAACGTGAACCGTCACCCAAAATCTTGACTGGTTTTGCCCCAAAACTCAAACGTTTGCCCCAAATTCAACCAACGTTGGCCCAAATCTTGACTGTTGACCTGAAACCCTTGACTGGTTTTGGCCTAAATCTCAACGGTTTGCAGGAAAACGTGACCACTTCTACCTCAACCCTTGACGTTTGCAGCAAATCTCGACTGGTTTTGGCCCAAAAATCCCTTTGTTGTGTGTCTTGGAACCCTACCCAGAGCCCAGGCCCCTTCCAAGGCCCAGACCCTCCCCCCCAGGACCCCGGATTTTCTCCCCCGAGGTTGGAACCAGCCTGGAGCCAGGAGCAGGGGGAGCTGGGGGGTCTCCCTTCTGCCCCCTCCCCAGGGCTGATGGCGGCCGTGCAGCTGGTGGAGTCCGGAGGGGGACAACAGACACCCGGGGGGTCCCTCACCCTCCGCTGCAAGGCCTCCGGCTTCACCTTCAGCAGCTTCGACATGTACTGGGTGCGACAGGCCCCCGGGAAGGGGCTCGAGTGGGTCGCGGTTATTAGCAGCGCTGGTGGTTGGACAGCCTACGCGCCGTCGGTCAAGGGGCGCTTCACCCTCTCCAGGGACAACTCCCAGAGCACGCTCACGCTGCAGATGAACAGCCTCCGGGACGACGACACGGCCACCTACTACTGCGCGAAAAGTGCTGATGGTGGTTGTTATTATGGTGGTGGCACCAACCCCGACACCGTGTCCCAACTTCCCTGTGTTGGGTCCCCTCATCGACCGATTTTGCCCCAAATCTGAACCACTATCAAACCCTGACCGATTTCTCACCAGACCTCCATGGTTTGACCCAACTCTTGACCATTCGCCCCAATCCTTGACCATTTGCACCAAACCTTGACCATTTTCGCCCCAAATCTCAAATGACTGGCACCAAACCTCGACCATTTCTGCCCCAAACCTCCACCCTTCTTGCCCCAAACCTTCCATGCTCTCGACCAATATCTCAACCACTTCTGCTCCAAACCTTGACCACTTATCCCGAACCTGACCATTTTTGCCCTAAACCTCGAGGGCTTTTGTCCCAAATATCGTCTGCTTGCCCAAATCTCAACCATTTGCCCCAAATCCCAACCATTTGCCCCAGCATTCAAGTGGTTTTGCCCCAACTCTTGACTGGTTTTGACCCAAGTCTCAACCATTTGTTTCAAATTCAACCAATTTTGGCCGAAATGTTGACATTTGCCACAAACCCTTGACCGGTTTTGCCCCAAATCTCAACCGTTGGCATCAAACTCTGACCGATTTTGCCCCAGACCTCCATGGTTTGCCACAACTCTTGACCTTTGGCCCCAAACCTTGACCATTTGCACCAAACCTCGACCACTTTTGCCCCAAAAATGGGACAACTGCTCCGTTCTTGCCCCAGACCTTCATTGGGTTTGGCCAATGTCACAGAATCCCACACTGGCGGGGGGGGGAAGGGACCTCTGGAGATCACCCGGTCCAAGCCCCGGCCAGAGCAGGGTCACCCAGAGCAGGTGGCACAGGAACGCGTCCGGGCGGGTTGGGAATGTCTGCGGAGACGGAGACTCCCCCACCTCTCTGGGCAGCCTGGGCCAGGGCTCTGCCACCCCCACAGCAAAGAGGTTCCTCTTCTGGTGGCACCAACCCCGGCGTTGTCACCCCACGGCCCCGCACTCTGTCCCCACCTTCACCAGTTTGGGCCCAAGTCTCAACTGGTTTTGCCCCAAGTCTCCAACAATTGGCACCAAACCTTGACTGGTTTTGAGCCCCAAATCCCTTTGCTCTGGGATCCGGAACCCGACACAGAGCCCAGACTCCGTCCAGGTCCCAGAGACCCCAGGACCCAAATCTCAACCGTTGGCATCAAACCCTGACCGTTTCTGCCCCAGACCTCCATGGTGTGCAACAACTCGTGACCATTTGCCCCAAACCTTGACCATTTCTGACGTAAACCTCCACCGGTTCGCCCCGAATCTCAACCCTTAGACCCAATCCTCGACCATTTTTGGTGGAGGCACGGAGATGGGGGGCGATGGCGGGAGCGGGCGACTCAATTCTCTCCTTCCTCCCTCCCCAGGGCTGATGGCGGCCGAGCAGCTGGTGGAGTCCGGAGGGGGCCTCCAGACACCCGGGGGGTCCCTCACCTCCGCTGCAAGGCCTCCGGCTTCACCTTCAGCAGCGTCAGCATGGAATGGGTGCGACAGGCGCCGGGGAAGGGGCTGGAGTACGTCGCGGGTATTACCAGCAGTGGTGGTTACACAGAATACGCGCCGTCGGTCAAGGGGCGCTTCACCATCTCCAAGGACAACTCCCAGAGCACGGTCACGCTGCAGATGAACAGCCTCCGGGACGACGACACGGCCACCTACTACTGCGCGAAAAGTGCTGATGGTGGTTGTTGTGGTGGTAATGCTGATGGTGATGCTTATGGTGGTGGCACCAACCCCAGCCCCATGGAACAACATCCCTGTGCTGTGTCCCCAAATCAACCACTATTGACCCAAATCTGAAGCATTTGCCACAAACCTTGACCACTTTTGCCCCAAACCTCAACCGGTTGCAGCAAACCCTGACCGTTTTTGCCCCAGACCTCCATGGTTTGACCCAACTCTTGACCTTTCGCCCCAAACCTCGACCATTTTTGCCCCAAACCTCCACCCTTCTTGCCCCAAACCTTCATTGGTTTTGGCCAATATCTCGACCACTTTTGCTCCAAACCTTGACTATTTCTCCCAAACCTGACCATTTGTGCCCTAAACCTCGAGGGCTTTTCTCCCAAATATCGTCCATTTGCCCCTAATCTCAACCATTTACCCCAATGTTGAATGGTTTTGCCCCAACTATTGACTGGTTTTGACCCAAGCTTCAACCATTTCCTTCAAATTCAACCAATTTTGTCCCAAATCTTGACTTTTTGCCACAAACCCTTGACCGGTTTTGCCCCAAACCTCAACTCTTTGCTCTAAACCAAAACAATTTCCCACAAAACGTGAATGGCCACTCAAAATCTTGACTGGCTTCGACCCAAGTCTCAAACGTTTGCCCCAAATTAAACCAACGTTGTCCCAAATGTTCACTTTCACCCCAAACCCTTGACCGGTTTTGGGCAAAACCTCAACTATTTGCTCCAAAACATGAAGGATTACCCCGAGTCTTGACTGGTTTTGACCCAAGTGTCACCTGTTTGCCCCAAATTCAACCAATGTTGGCCCAAATCTTCAATGTTTACACCATATCCTTGACTAGTTTTGCCCCAAACCTCAACCACTTGCCCCAGAACATTAACGGTTACCCCAAGTCTTGACTCTTTTGGCCCCAAATCTCAACCGTTTGCATCAAACCCTGACAGTTTTTGCCCCAGACCTCCATGGTTTGCAACAACTCTTGACCATTTCCCCCAAACCTTGACCATTCGCACCAAATCTTGACCATTTTTGACCCAAATCTCAAACGACTGGCACTAAACCTCAACCGTTTTTTTCCCCACACCTCCAACGTTGTTGCCCCAAACCTTCCATGGTCTTGGCCAATATCTCAACGGCTTTTTCCTGAAACCTTGACTATTTTTGCCCTAAACCTCAACAGCTTTTGCCCCAAATCTCAACCCTTTGACCCAATCCTCGCCCAGTTTTGGTGGAGGCGCGGAGATGGGGGGCGATGGCGGGAGCGGGCGACTCAATTCTCTCCTTCCTCCCTCCCCAGGGCTGATGGCGGCCGAGCAGCTGGTGGAGTCCGGAGGGGGCCTCCAGACACCTGGGGGGTCCCTCACCCTCCGCTGCAAGGCCTCCGGCTTCACCTTCAGCAGCTCCTACATGCAATGGGTGCGACAGGCCCCCGGGAAGGGGCTCGAGTGGGTTGCGAGTATTTACAGTGGTGGTAGCACCGACTACGCATCGTCGGTCAAGGGGCGCTTCACCCTCTCCAAAGACAACTCCCAGAGCACGGTCACGCTGCAGATGAACAGCCTCCGGGACGACGACACGGCCACCTACTACTGCGCGAAAAGTTATGCTGGTCGTGGTGGCACCAACCCCTTCTCCATGGAACAACATCCCTGTGCTGTGTCCCCAAATCAACCCTTCTTGGCCCAAATCTGAAGCATTTGGCACAAACCTCAACCACTTTTGCCCCAAATCTCAACCGGTTGCAGCAAGCCCTGACCGTTTTTGCCCCAGACCTCCATGGTTTGACCCAACTCTTGACCTTTCGCCCCAAACCTTGACCATTTGTGCCCCAAACCTCCACCCTTCTTGCCCCAAACCTTCATTGGTTTTGGCCAATATCTCAACCACTTTTGCTCCAAACCTTGACTATTTCTCCCAAACCTGACCATTTGTGCCCTAAACCTCGAGGGCTTTTCTCCCAAATATCATCCGCTTCCCCTAATCTCAACCATTTACCCCAATGTTGAATGGTTTTGCCCCAACTGTTGACTGGTTTTGACCCAAGCTTCAACCATTTCCTTCAAATTCAACCAATGTTGTCCCAAATGTTGACTTTTTGCCACAAACCCTTGACCAGTTTTGCCCCAAACCTCAACTCTTTGCTCTAAACCGAAACAATTTCCCACAAAACCTGAATGATCACCCAAAATCTTGACTGGCTTTGACCCAAGTCTCAAACGTTTGCCCCAAATTCAACCAATGTTGTCCCAAATGTTGACTTTCACCCCAAACCCTTGACCGGTTTTGCCCCAAACCTCAACTCTTTGCCCCAAACCTCAACAATTTCCCACAAAACGTGAACGGTCACCCAAAATCTCGACTGGTTTTGACCCAAGTCTCAAATGTTTGCCCCAAATTCAACCAATGCTGGCCCAAATCTTCACTGTTTACACCAAACCCTTGACTGGTTTTGCCCCAAACCTCAACCACTTGCCCCAGAACATGAACAGTTACCCCACGTCTTGACCATTTAGGCCCCAAATCTCAACCATTTGCATCAAACTCTGACCATTTTTGCCCCAGACTTCCATGGTTTGCAGCAACTCTTGACCATTTCCCCCAAACCTTGACCATTCGCACCAAGCCTTGACCATTTTTGACCCAAATCTCAAACGACTGGCACTAAACCTCAACCGTTTTTTTCCCCACACCTCCAACGTTGTTGCCCCAAACCTTCCATGGTCTTGGCCAATATCTCAACGGCTTTTTCCTGAAACCTTGACCATTTTTGCCCTAAACCTCAACAGCTTTTGCCCCAAATCTCAACCCTTTGACCCAATCCTCGACCATTTTTGGTGGAGGCGCGGAGATGGGGGGCGACGGCGGGAGCGGGCGACTCAATTCTCTCCTTCCTCCCTCCCCAGGGCTGATGGCGGCCGTGCAGCTGGTGGAGTCCGGAGGGGGCCTCCAGACACCCGGGGGGTCCCTCACCCTCCGCTGCAAGGCCTCCGGCTTCACCTTCAGCAGCTTCAGCATGGGATGGGTGCGACAGGCCCCCGGGAAGGGGCTGGAGTTCGTCGCGGGTATTCAGAGAGATGGTGGTGACACAGGGTACGTCCCACCAGTCAACTCAAACTCTTCCCGCATCTCAACACGTTGATGGAACCCTTTGCCCCCAGCCTCAACCCCCCTGTCCTGCATCCCAACATCCCGGCGCCTTCCCCACACCCCCGCACCCACCACAGACCCCCGCGGGGTGCCCAGAACCCTTGAACGGGCCCCAAAACTCTACCCTGAGCCATGGACCCTGTCCCAAGCCGTGTCCTGCCAGGGCTCCGGCTTCACCTTCAGCAGCTCCTACATGCAATGGGTGCGACAGGCCCCCAGGAAGGGGCTCGAGTGGGTCGCGCAGATTAGCAGTTATGGTGGTAGCACCTACTACGCGCCGTCGGTCAAGGGGCGCTTCACCATCTCCAGGGACAACTCCCAGAGCACGCTCACGCTGCAGATGAACAGCCTCCGGGACGACGACACGGCCACCTACTACTGCGCGAAAAGTAGTGGTGGTGGTTGCTGTGCTGGTAATGCTGATGGTGATGCTTATGGTGGTGGCACCAACCCCAGCCCCATGGAACAACATCCCTGTGCTGTGTCCCCAAATCAACCCTTCTTGGCCCAAACCTGAAGCATTTGCCACAAACCTCGACCACTTTTGCCCCAAACCTTGACCACTTATCCTGAACCTGACCATTTGTGCCCTAAACCTTGAGGGATTTTGTCCCAAATATCGTCCATTTGCCCCTAATCCCAACCATTTGCCCCAATGTTGAATGGTTTTGCCCCAAGTCTTGACTGGTTTTGACCCAAGTCTCAACCATTTGCTTCAAATTCAACCAATTTTGGCCCAAATCTTGACTTTTTGCCACAAACCCTTGACCGGTTTTGCCCCAAACCTCAACTCTTTCCTCCAAACTTAAACAATTTCCCACAAAACGTGAACGGTCACCCGAAATCTCGACTGGTTTTGACCCAAGTCTCAAATGTTTGCCCCAAATTCAACCAATGCTGGCCCAAATCTTCACTGTTTACACCAAACCCTTGACTGGTTTTGCCCCAAACCTCAACTGTTTGCCCCAGAACATGAACAGTTACCCCACGTCTTGACTCTTTTGGCCCCAAATCTCAACCGTTTGCATCAAACCCTGACAGTTTTTGCCCCAGACCTCCATGGTTTGCAGCAACTCTTGACCATTTCCCCCAAACCTTGACAATTTGCACCAAATCTTGACCATTTTTGACCCAAATCTCAAACGACTGGCACTAAACCTCAACCGTTTTTTTCCCCACACCTCGAACGTTGTTGCCCCAAACCTTCCATGGTCTTGGCCAATATCTCGATGGCTTTTTCCCCAAACCTTGACCATTTTTGCCCTAAACCTCAACAGCTTTTGCCCCAAATCTCAACCCTTTGACCCAATCCTCGACCATTTTTGGTGGAGGCACGGAGATGGGGGGCGACGGCGGGAGCGGGCGACTCAATTCTCTCCTTCCTCCCTCCCCAGGGCTGATGGCGGCCGTGCAGCTGGTGGAGTCCGGAGGGGGCCTCCAGACACCCGGGGGGTCCCTCACCCTCCGCTGCAAGGCCTCCGGCTTCACCTTCAGCAGCTTCGAGATGTACTGGGTGCGACAGGCCCCCGGGAAGGGGCTGGAGTTCGTCGCGAGTATTTGGAATGATGGTAGTAGCACATGGTACGCGTCATCGGTCAAGGGGCGCTTCACCATCTCCAGGGACAACTCCCAGAGCACGGTCACGCTGCAGATGAACAGCCTCCGGGACGACGACACGGCCACCTACTACTGCGCCAAAGATGGTCGTGGTGGTGGTTATGCTGATGGTAGTGGTGGCACCAACCCCGGCACCGTGCTCGCAATGTCCCTGCACTGTGTCCCCCCTTCCCAGCATCTCCCCAGAACCCCAACACCCTTCCTAGACCCTTCCACCGCCCTCGGACCCCGGCTCCCAAACCCAAGACTCCACCATCGTCCCCAAGAACAGAATTCTTGACCCCAGTCCGGACCCCAGGAGCCAGCCGGGAACCCTGCACGGAGCCCAACTCCCCGCGTGGGGCAGAATCCCAACACCTGGAGTCATCTATGGGCACCTTGTTGTCCCCCGGCCCCGAGCCCAGACCCCTGCAAGGCCTCCGGCTTCGCCTTCAGCTGGTTCAGCATGAACTGGGTGCGACAGGGCCCCGGGAAGGGGCTCGAGTTCATCGCAGGTATTAACAGTTATGGTGGTAGCACCTTCTACGCGCCGTCGGTCAAGGGGCGCTTCACCATCTCCAGGGACGACTCCCAGAGCACGCTCACGCTGCAGATGAACAGCCTCCGGGACGACGACACGGCCACCTACTACTGCGCGAAATGTTATGCTGGTGGTGGTGGCACCAACCCTGTCTCCATGGAAGAACATCCCTGTGCTGTGTCCCCAGATCGACCCTTCTTGGCCCAAATCTGAAGCATTTCTCCTTAACCTCAACTATTTCTACCCCAAATCTCAACCGGTTGCAGCAAACCCTGACCGATTTCTCACCAGACCTCCATGGTTTGACCCAGCTCTTGACCGTTTGCCACAAACCTTGACCATTTGCACCAAATCTTGACCATTTTATCCCCAGATCTCAAATGACTGGCACCAGACCTCGACCATTTGTGCCCCAAACCTCCACCCTTCTTGACCCAAACCTTCATGGGTTTTGGCCAATATCTCGACCACTTTTGCTCCAAACCTTGACCATTTGACCCAAATGTGGCCCCCACTGACCTAAATCTCAACAGCTTTTGCCGCAAATATCCTCCCCTTGTCCCAGATCTCACCCACTTGACCAAAACCTCAACCAGTTTTGCCCCAAACCCCCACCATTCTCCTCTCATCTCCATCCATTTCGCCACAACCCTTCACTCTCTGCACCAAACCAGAGCCTTGAACGGACCCCCAAACTCTACCCTGAGCCATGGACCCTGTCCCAAGCCGTGTCCTGCCAGGGCTCCGGCTTCACCTTCAGCAGTGTCGGCATGGACTGGGTGCGACAGGCGCCCGGGAAGGGGCTCGAGTCCGTCGCGAGTATTAACAGTGATGGTAGTGGCACCTACTACGCGCCGTCGGTCAAGGGGCGCTTCACCATCTCCAGGGACAACTCCCAGAGCACGCTCACGCTGCAGATGAACAGCCTCCGGGACGACGACACGGCCACCTACTACTGCGCGAAAAGTTATGCTGGTGGTTGTTGTGGTGGTGGTGGCACCTTCCCTGACACCATGTCCCAACTTCCCTGTGTTGGGTCCCCTCATCGACCGATTTTGCCCCAGACGTCGACCATTTTTGCCCCAAATCTCAACCATTATCATCAAACCCTGACCGATTTCTCACCAGACCTCCATGGTTTCACTCAACGCTTGACCATTTGCCCCAAACCTTGACCGTTTGCCACAAACCTTGACCATTTGCACCAAATCTTGACCATTTTATCCCCAGATCTCAAATGATTGGCACCAAACCTTGACCATTTGTTCCCCAAACCTCCACCCTTCTTGCCCCAAACCTTCATGGGTTTTGGCCAATATCTTGACCACTTTTGCTCCAAACCTTGACTATTTCTGTCAAACCTGACCATTTTTACCCTAAACCTCGAGGGCCTTTGTCCCAAATATCGTCCGCTTGCCCTTAATCTCAACCATTTGCCCCAAATCCCAACCATTTACCCCAATGTTGAATGGTTTTGCCCCAAGTCTTGACTGGTTTTGACCCAAGTTTCAACCATTTGCTCAAATTCAACGAATTTTGGCCCAAATCTTGACTTTTTGCCACAAACCCTTGACCGGTTTTGCCCCAAACCTCAACTCTTTTCCCCAAACCTCAACAATTTCCCACAAAACGTGAATGGTCACCCGAAATCTTGACTGGTCTTGACCCAAGTCTCAAACGTTCGACCGAAATTCAACCAATGTTGGCCCAAATCTTCACTGTTTACACCAAACCCTTGACTGGTTTTAGGACAAATCTCAACCATTTGCCCCAGAACATGAACGGTTACCCCAAGTCTTGACCATTTTGGCCCCAAATCTCAACCGTTTGCATCAAACTCCGACCGTTTTTGCCCCAGACCTCCATGGTTTGCAGCAACTCTTGACCATTTCCCCCAAACCTTGACCATTCGCACCAAACCTTGACCATTTTTGACCCAAATCTCAAACGACTGGCACTAAACCTCAACCATTTTTTCCCCAAACCTCCACCAATGTTGACCCAAACCTTCAATGGGTTTGGCTGATATCTCGACTGCTTTTTCCCTGGAAAAAGCTGGTGGAGTCCGGAGGAGGCCTCCAGACACCCAGAGGGTCCCTCACCCTCCGCTGCAAGGCCTCCGGCTTCACCTTCAGCAGCTCCTACATGCAATGGGTGCGACAGGCCCCCGGGAAGGGGCTCGAGTGGGTCGCGGAGATTAGCAGTTATGGTAGTAGCACCTACTACGCGCCGTCGGTCCAGGGGCGCTTCACCATCTCCAGGGACAACTCCCAGAGCACGCTCACGCTGCAGATGAACAGCCTCCGGGACGACGACACGGCCACCTACTACTGCGCGAAAGCTGCTGATGGTGGCGGCTCTGAGCCGGCGTCTGCTCAGGAAACGCGCCGGCGAGCCGCGTCCCCGCGGGGGACAGGAGGCAGCGATGCCTGGCAGCCCCTGGCCCTCTGGGCCGCGCCGGGACGGCTCCAGCCGCTGCCTCTGCCTGCCCCGAGCCCGCGCCCCAGCACCGACCCCAACATCCCTGCCGTGGGTCCCAGCGGCTTCCCCAAACCCCGCACCCGGCCCTCAGCCCCACACCCAACACCCAACCTTGCCCCAAGCCTCAACGCGTTGGCCCCAACCTTCACTGGTTTTGCCTCAAATCCAAACCGTCTGCCCCAAATCCCAACCATTTGCCCCAACGCTCAAAGGGTGGTGCACCAAATCTTGACTGGTTTTGCCCCAAATTCAACCTAAAGCGTTTGCCCCAAAACGCCAACAGTTTTGCCCCAAGTCTTGACTGGTTTTGCCCCAACTCTCAACCCTTTGCCCCAGATTCAACCAATGCGGGCCCAAATCTTCACTCTTTCTCCAAACCCTTGACTGGTTTTGGGGCAAACCTCAACCATTTGCCCCAGAACATGAACGGTTACCCCAAGTCTTGACCGCTTTGGCCCCAAATCTCAACTGTTGGCATCAAACTCTGACCGCTTTTGCCCCAGACCTCCATGGTTTGCCACAGCTCTTGACCTTTGGCCCCAAACCTTGACCGTTTGCACCAAACCTCGACCACTTTGGCCCCAAAAATGGGACAACTGCTCCGTTCTTGCCCCAGACCTTCATTGGGTTTGGCCAATGTCACAGAATCCCACACTGGCGGGGGGGGGAAGGGACCTCTGGAGATCACCCGGTCCAAGCCCCGGCCAGAGCAGGGTCACCCAGAGCAGGTGGCACAGGAACGCGTCCGGGTGGGTTGGGAATGTCTGCGGAGACGGAGACTCCCCCACCTCTCTGGGCAGCCTGTGCCAGGGCTCTGCCACCCCCACAGCAAAGAGGTTCCTCCTCGCCTTGAGGTGGAACTTCCCACGGTCAAGTTGGTGCCCGTCACCCCTCGTCCTGTCCCCGGGCACCACTGGGAAGAGCCCGGCCCCGTCCTCCTGACACCCCCCCTCTCAGCGTTCGTCAGCGTTGAGAAGATCCCCCCTCGGACGTCTTTTGTCCACGCTGGAGACCCCATCCCTCAGCCTTTCGCCCTCTCCACGTCCTCGTCCCGCCATGGGCGTCCACTTGGCTTCCACCTTCCTCCTCCTCCTGGCCGCCCTCCCAGGTAGGACCCGGCCCCGCTTCACCCCCGTTTTTTCCCCCCACACCCGGGCGCGGAGATGGGGGGCGACGGCGGGAGCGGGTGACTCAATTCTCTCCTTCCTCCCTCCCCAGGGCTGATGGCGGCCGTGCAGCTGGTGGAGTCCGGAGGGGGTCTCCAGACACCCGGGGGGTCCCTCACCCTCCGCTGCAAGGCCTCCGGCTTCGACTTCAGCAGCAAAGGCATGGGATGGGTGCGACAGGCCCCCGGGAAGGGGCTCGAGTTCGTCGCGAGTATTAGCAGCAGTGGTGGTAGCACCTTCTACGCGTCGTCGGTCCAGGGGCGCTTCACCATCTCCAGGGACAACTCCCAGAGCACGCTCACGCTGCAGATGAACAGCCTCCGGGACGACGACACGGCCACCTACTACTGCGCGAAATGTAGTGGTGGTTGTGGTGGCACCAACCCTTTCTCCATGGAACAACATCCCTGTGCTGTGTCCCCAAATCAACCACTATTGACCCAAATCTGGAGCATTTGCCACAAACCTCGACCACTTTTGCCCCAAATCTCAACTGTTTGCAGCAAACCCTGACCGATTTCTCACCAGACCTCCATGGTTTGACCCAACTCTTGACCATTCGCCCCAAACATTGATCATTTGCACCAAATCTTGACCATTTTATCCCCAAATCTCAAATGATTGGAACCAAATCTCGACCATTTGTGCCCCAAACCTCCACCCTTCTTGCCCCAAACCTTCAATGCTCTCGACCACTTTTGCTCCAAACCTTGACCATTTCTCCCAAACCTGACCATTTGTGCCCTAAACCTCGAGGGCTTTTGTCCCAAATATCATCCGCTTCCCCAAAACTCAACCATTTACCCCAAATCCAAAACATTTGCCCCAAAGTTGAATGGTTTTGCCCCAAGTGTCAACCATTTGCTTCAGATTCAACCAATGTTGGCCCAAATCTTCACTGTTTACACCAAACTCTGACTGTTTTTGTCCCAGACCTCCATGGTTTGCAACAACTCTTGACCATTTCCCCCAAAACTTGACCATTCGCACCAAACCTTGACCATTTTTGACCCAAATCTCAAACGACTGGCACTAAACCTCAACCATTTTTTCCCCAAACCTCCACCAATGTTGCCCCAAACCTTCAATGGGTTTGGCTGATATCTCGACCGCTTTTTCCCTGGAAAAAGCTGGTGGAGTCCGGAGGAGGCCTCCAGACACCCAGGGGGTCCCTCACCCTCCGCTGCAAGGGCTCCGGCTTCACCTTCAGCTGCGTCAACATGTACTGGGTGCGACAGGCCCCCGGGAAGGGGCTGGAGTGGGTCGCGGGTATTAGCTATGGTGGTGGTACCACAAGATACGCGCCCTTGGTCCAGGGGCGCTTCACCATCTCCAGGGACAACTCCCAGAGCACGCTCACGCTGCAGATGAACAGCCTCCGGGACGACGACACGGCCACCTACTACTGCGCGAAATGTTATGCTGGTGGTGGTGGCACCAACCCCGTCTCCATGGAACAACATCCCTGCGCTGTGTCCCCAAATCAACCCTTCTTGGCCCAAATCTGGAGCATTTGCCACAAACCTCGACCACTTTTGCCCCAAACCTCAACCGGTTGCAGCAAACCCTGACCGATTTCTCACCAGACCTCCATGGTTTGACCCAACTCTTGACCATTTGCCCCAATCCTTGACCATTTGCACCAAACCTTGACCATTTTATCCCAAATCTCAAATGATTGGCACCAAACCTCGACCATTTCTGCCCCAAACCTCCACCCTTCTTGCCCCAAACCTTCAATGCTCTCCACCAATATCTTGAACACTTCTGCTCCAAACCTTGACCATTTATCCCAAACCTGACCATTTGTTCCCTAAACCTCGAGGGCTTTCGTCCCAAATATCATCCGCTTGCCCCAAACCACAACCATTTACCCCAAATCCAAAACATTTATCACAAGAGTCAAACGGATTTGCCCCAAGTCTTGACTGGTTTTGCCCCAAGTCTCAACTGTTTGCCGCAGATTCAACCAAGTTTGTCCCAAATCTTGACTTTTTCGCACACACCCTTGACCGGTTTTGCCCCAAACCTCAACTCTTTGCCCCAAACCTCAACAATTTCCCACAAAACGTGAACCGTCACCCAAAATCTTGACTGGTTTTGACCCAAGTCTCAAACGTTTGCCCCAAATCCAACCACCGTTGGCCCAAATCTTCACTGTTTACCCCAAACCCTTGACTGGTTTTGGGGCAAACCTCAACCGTTTGCCCCAGAACATGAACGGTTACCCCACGTCTTGACTGTTTTGGCCCCAAAACGGTATCCTGCCCCCCTCTTTCAAAGGTTCCGGCTCCACCTTCAGCAGCTCCGCTACGGATTGGGGCAACAGACACCCGGAATCTTCCCCAAAATCTTTGCTCCAAGCCCAGAGCCCTCTCCTGAGCCCCGACATCGGTTTTCCCCCAAAATCCCAAGCATCTCCCCCAAATCCTCGCCCCAAGCGTCGGGCGTCCCGGGATTTCCCCGAAATCCCAGCATCTTCCCCCAATTCCTTGCTCTGGGCATCACCATCCCCCCCCCATACCAAAAATCTCAACGTTTTCCCCAAATCCTTGCCTCACTCTCAGCATCCCAAAATCCTAACGTTCCCCCTCCCCCAAACCAGCGGATTGGCCCCAAAATCCCATTATCGGCCCCAAATCCTTATCCCGAGCATCAAATCCTTATCTCGAGTCCCCAAAATCTCCTTATTTTCCCCAAATTCGATGCCCCAGGGCGAGGGAGGCCTTAGAGCAGGGCGGGGGGGAAGGGAGGGAGAAACCGAAACCCTCATTTCCGGCCTTTTTACCCCAAAACAAAGCCGATGACGTCAGCAGCGGGCCAGCTGCAGCGGCGGCAATTAAAGAACTCGACCGCGATCAACAGGGGAAGGCAATTAAATAATTAAGAAGTGACGGGGGCGAAGCAGAGCCGGCAATTAAATAATCGAGCCCGAAGAATTAACGAGTCGCCCGGCAAAATCCCGCAATTAAAAAATTACGTTAAAAAAAATTAAAATAAAAAAAAAATAAGACACAAACGTGCCCTGCGGAGCTCGCAATTAAATTAATCGGGGTCAATAATTAATCAGGGCACCGCAGAGACCGCAATTAAATTAATCAGGGCGAATAAATGAAAAGGGCGCTGCAGAGATTGTAATTAAATTAATCGGGGTAAATAATTAATCAGGGCACCGCAGAGGTTGCAATTAAATTAATCAGGGGGAATTAAATGATCAGGGCACCGCAGAGATTGTAATTAATTTAATCAGGGGGAATAAACGATCACGGCTCTGGAGAGATTGTAATTAAATTAATCGGAGCAAATAATTAATCAGGGCACTGCAGAGCTTGCAATTAATTTAATCGGGGCAAATAATTAATCAGGGCACCGCAGAGGTTGCAATTAAATTAATCAGGGCGAATAAACGATCAGGGCTCTGGAGAGATTGTAATTAAATTAATCGGAGCAAATAATTAATCAGGGCACTGCAGAGGTTGCAATTAATTTAATCGGGGCAAATAATTAATCAGGGCACCGCAGAGACAGTAATTAAATTAATCAGGGGGAATTAAATGATCAGGGCACTGCAGGGATTGTAATTAAATTAATCAGGGCAAATAAACGATAAGGGCACTGCAGGGATTGTAATTAAATTAATCAGGGGGAATAATTAATCAGGGTACTGCAGAGCTTGCAATTAATTGAATCGGGGCAAATAATTAATCAGGGCACCGCAGCGGTTGCAATTAAATTAATCAGGGGGAATAATTAATCAGGGCACTGCAGAGCTTGCAATTAAATTAATCAGGGGGAATTAAATGATCAGGCCACTGCAGGGATTGTAATTAAATTAATCAGGGGGAATTAAATGATCAGGGCACTGCAGGGATTGTAATTAAATTAATCAGGGCAAATAAACGATAAGGGCACTGCAGGGATTGTAATTAAATTAATCAGGGGGAATAATTAATCAGGGTACTGCAGAGCTTGCAATTAATTTAATCGGGGCAAATAATTAATCAGGGCACCGCAGAGACAGTAATTAAATTAATCGGGGGGAATTAACTGATCAGGGCACGCAGAGACCGCAATTAAAAAATCCGGTCTAAATAAATGATGAGGGCTCTGGCGAGACTCTAATTAAATTAATCAGGGGGAATAAACGACGGGGGCATTGCAGAGGCTGTTAATTAAATCCGTCGGGGTGAAGAATTCATTAGGGCTCTGGCAATTAATGAGTGCGGGGTAAGGAAGAGAGAAGAGGGCGCGGGGGCCGGCAATTAATTAATTAACTCGATGTACCCCCGCCATCAGGGCACGGCGGTGCAATTGTTAATTGCAACGTTGCAATTAAAGAACCGGGGCGGGGGGGGTATGAGTGATTAATTCCCGCGAGATATCGCGATTCGGGGTGTATCGTTGATTAACTCCCTCTAGAGATCGCAATTAAAACATTGAGTGTAAATCATTGATTAATTCCCTCTAGAGATCGCAATTAAAAAATTGAGTGTAAATCATTGATTAATTCCCTCTAGAGATCGCAATTAAAAAATTGAGTGTAAATCGTTGATTAATTCCCTCTAGAGATCGCAATTAAAAAATTGAGTGTAAATCATTTATTAATTCCCTCCAGATATCGCAATTAAAAAATTGAGTGTAAATCATTGATTAATTCCCTCCAGATATCGCAATTAAAAAATTGAGTATATATCGTTGATTAATTCCCTCCAGATACCGCAATTAAAAAATTGAGTGTAAATCATTGATTAATTCCCTCTAGAGATCGCAATTAAAAAATTGAGTGTAAATCGTTGATTAACTCCCTCTAGATATCGCAATTAAAAAATTGAGTGTAAATCATTGATTAATTCCCTCTAGAGATCGCAATTAAAAAATTGAGTGTAAATCATTGATTAATTCCCTCCAGATACCGCAATTAAAAAATTGAGTGTAAATCATTGATTAACTCCCTCTAGAGATCGCAATTAAAAAATTGAGTGCGTATCGTTGATTAATTCCCTCCAGATACCGCAATTAAAAAATTGAGCGCGTATCGTTGATTAACGCCCTCTAGAGATCACAATTAAAAAACTGAGTGCATATTGTTGATTAATTGCTTCCAGTTATCACAATTAAAAAATTGAGCGCGTAGCGTTGATTAATTCCCTCCAGATACCGCAATTAAAAAATTGAGCGTGTATCGTTGATTAATTCCTTCCAGATATCGCAATTAAGAAATTGAGCGCGCATCGTTGATTAATTCCCTCTGGATATCGCAATTAAAAAATTGAGTGTGTATCGCTGATTAATTCCTTCCAGATATCGCAATTAAGAAATTGAGCGCGCATCGTTGATTAATTCCCTCTGGATATCGCAATTAAAAAATTGAGTGTGTATCGCTGATTAATTCCTTCCAGATATCGCAATTAAGAAATTGAGCGCGCATCGTTGATTAGCTCCCGCCAGAGATCGCAATTAAAAAAAAATGGGCGTACGGCGTTGATTAATTCCCTCGGGACCTCGCAATTAAACAACTCGGGGGGCGTCTAACCGTGATTAATCCCCTGGAGACATCGCAATTAAAAATTTCGGGGGCGCGCGTCCAACCGTGATTGATTAATTCCCTCGGGAGCTCGCAATTAAACAACTCGGCGGCCACCTGCCACCAATTCCAATCCCCCCCCCCCCCCCCCCCAATTAAAAACAAACACTAAATCTCGGCCCCCACCTGCCATCGATTCCCCCCCATCGATCCCCCCCCCAACTCCCGGGAGACCTCCTAATTAAACAATTAGGCATTCCCGCCGCTAACGAGCAAGAGATTTGCCATTCAAACGCCGCCGCCCCCACGGCGAAGGTGGGGGTTGGGGGTTGGGGGTGGGGGTTGGGGGTGGGGGTTGGGGTGGGGGGGCGGGGCGGACCCCTTCCCATGCAAATCCCCGCCGCCCGCCGGCCTTTAAAACCCCCCGGTCCCACCATGGTGGCACCATCCCCGGCCTTCCCCACCCTCAACCCTTTCTCCTTGTCCCGCCATGGGCGTCCACTTGGCTTCCACCTTCCTCCTCCTCCTGGCCGCCCTCCCAGGTAGGACCCGGCCCCGCTTCACCCCCGTTTTTTTTCCCCCCGCACCCGGGCGCGGAGATGGGGGGGCGACGGCGGGAGCGGGCGACTCAATTCTCTCCTTCCTCCCTCCCCAGGGCTGACGGCGGCCGTGCAGCTGGTGGAGTCCGGAGGGGGACAACAGACACCCGGGGGGTCCCTCACCCTCCGCTGCAAGGCCTCCGGCTTCACCTTCAGCAGCGTCAGCATGGAATGGGTGCGACAGGCCCCCGGGAAGGGGCTCGAGTGGGTCGCGGGTATTAGCAGCGGTGGTAGCACCTTCTACGCGCCGTCGGTCAAGGGGCGCTTCACCATCTCCAGGGACAACTCCCAGAGCACGGTCACGCTGCAGATGAACAGCCTCCGGGACGACGACACGGCCACCTACTACTGCGCGAAAGCTGCTCACGGTGGCCCCGGGCCCCGCCGGCGGCTGGCAAAAACCCCACCCGCCCCCGACCCACCGTTGGAGGGTTGTCCTCCCGCCCAGGCCCCCAAGGGATGGATGGTGGAGCCTTCGCCGCGCTCCAGTGGGCGCAGATGGCGCGGCCGGGCTCGGCGACTCGTGGCGCCCCGGAGTCTTTCGAGGAGCTCAGATCCCTCGCAAGAGTCTTTCGAGGAGGCCCAGACCCCTTGGCGTGGTGGCCAAGAGCTTCTGAAGAAGCCCCAGACCCCTCAGTGTGGTGGCCAAGAGCCTTTTGAGGAGCTGAGAGCCTTCGCAAAAGCCTTTCGAGGAACCCCAGACCCCTTGGCGTGGTGGCCAAGAGCCTTTTGAGGAGCCCAGACCCTTTGAGTGGTGGCCAAGAGCCTTTTGAGGAGCTCGGATCCTTTCCAAGGCCCCTTTGCGTGGTGGCCAAGAGCTGCTGAAGAAGCCCCAGACCCCTTAGTGTGGTGGCCAAGAGCCTTTTGAGGAGCTCAGATCCTTTGTAAGAGCCTTTTGAGGAGCCCAGACCCCATTGTGTGGTGGCCAAGAGCTTCTGAAGAAGCCCTAGACCCCTTTCTGTGGTGGCCAAGAGCTTCTGGAGAAGCCCCAGACCCCTTTGCATGGTGGCCCAGAGCCTTTTGAGGAGCTCAGATCCTTTGCAAGAGCCTTTCGAGGAGCCCAGACCCCTTAGTGTGGTGGCCACGAGCCTTTTGAGGAGCCCAGACCCCTTAGTGTGGTGGCCAAGAGCCTTTCAAGGAGCCCAGACCCCTTAGTGTGGTGGCCACGAGCTTCCGGAGAAGGCCCAGACCCCTTTGTGTGGTGGCCACGAGCCTTTTGAGGAGCCCAGACCCCTTAGTGTGGTGGCCAAGAGCCTGTAGAGGAGCCCAGACCCCTTTGTGTGGTGGCCAAGAGCCTTTTGAGGAGCCCCAGACCCCTTTGTGTGGTGGCCAAGAGCCTTTTGAGGAGCCCCAGACCCCTTTGTGTGGTGGCCACGAGCCTTTCGAGGAGCCCAGACCCCTTTGCGTGGTGGCCAAGAGCCTTTTGAGGAGCCCCAGACCCCTTTGCGTGGTGGCCAAGAGCCTTTTGAGGAGCCCCAGACCCCTTTGCGTGGTGGCCAAGAGCCTTTTGAGGAGCCCCAGACCCCTTTGCGTGGTGGCCAAGAGCCTTTTGAGGAGCCCCAGACCCCTTTGCGTGGTGGCCACAAGCCTTTTGAGGAGCCCAGACCCCTTTGCGTGGTGGCCACGAGCCTTTTGAGGAGCCCTAGACCCCTTTGTGTGGTGGCCACGAGCCTTTTGAGGAGCCCAGACCCCTTTGCGTGGTGGCCAAGAGCCTGTAGAGGAGCCCAGACCCCTTAGTGTGGTGGCCAAGAGCCTGTAGAGGAGCCCCAGACCCCTTTGCGTGGTGGCCAAGATCCTTTTGAGGAGCCCCAGACCCCTTTGTGTGGTGGCCAAGAGCCTTTCGAGGAGCCCAGACCCCTTTGCGTGGTGGCCAAGAGCTTCTGGAGAAGGCCCAGACCCCTTTGCGTGGTGGCCAAGAGCCTTTTGAGGAGCCCCAGACCCCTTTGCGTGGTGGCCAAGAGCCTTTTGAGGAGCCCAGACCCCTTTGCGTGGTGGCCAAGAGCCTTTTGAGGAGCCCAGACCCTTAGTGTGGTGGCCAAGAGCCTTTCAAGTACCTCAGATCCTTTCCAAGGCCCCTTTGCATGGTGGCCAAGAGCTTCTGAAGAAGTCTCAGACCCCTTTGCGTGGTGGCCAAGAGCCTTTTGAGGAGCCCCAGACCCCTTTGCGTGGTGGCCACGAGCCTTTTGAGGAGACCCAGACCCCTTTGCGTGGTGGCCAAGAGCCTTTTGAGGAGCCCAGACCCTTAGTGTGGTGGCCAAGAGCCTTTCAAGTACCTCAGATCCTTTCCAAGGCCCCTTTGCGTGGTGGCCAAGAGCTTCTGAAGAAGTCTCAGACCCCTTTGCATGGTGGCCAAGAGCTTCTGGAGAAGGCCGAGACCCCTTTGTGTGGTGGCCAAGAGCTTCTGGAGAAGGCCGAGACCCCTTTGTGTGGTGGCCAAGAGCTTCTGGAGAAGGCTGAGACCCCTTTGCGTGCTGGCCAAGAGCTTCCGGAGAAGGCCCAGACCCCTTTGCGTGCTGGCCAAGAGCCTTTTGAGGAGCCCCAGACCCCTTTGCGTGGTGGCCACGAGCCTTTTGAGGAGCCCAGACCCCTTAGTGTGGTGGCCACGAGCCTTTTGAGGAGCCCAGACCCCTTAGTGTGGTGGCCACGAGCCTTTTGAGGAGCCCCAGACCCCTTTGCGTGGTGGCCAAGAGCCTTTTGAAGAGGCCCAGACCCCTTTGTGTGGTGACCAAGAGCCTTTCGAGGGGCTGAGATCCTTTGCAAGAGCCTTTTGAGTAGACCCAGACCCCTTTGCATGGTGGCCAAGAGCCTTTCGAGGAGCCCAGACCCCTTTGCGTGGTGGCCAAGAGCCTGTAGAGGAACCCACTTTTGCCCCAAATCCGGGCCTGCTTTGGCCCTTTGTGGCCACTTTTGCCCCAAATCCGGGCCTGCTTTGGCCCTTTGTGGCCACTTTTGCCCCAAATCTGGCCCTGCTTTTCCTTTTACGCACATTTTTTCCCTGATTAATGGGATATTTTCCCCTTTTTTGACCATTTTTTTCCCCCACAAATCCGGGGATGCTTTTCCCTTCGCAACAATTTATGCCTTAAATTTGGGAATACTTTTGCCCTTTCTTGCTCGTTTGGTCCTAAATATTGACATTTCCCTGCATTTTATAGCTATTTTTGCGCAGAGTTGGGGGATGTTTTGCCCTTTAGGGGTAATTTTGCCCCGAAGAGGAGCGATTTAATTTCTTTTAGGGCCGTTTTTACCCCGAAGTTTGTCTGTATTTGCCCTTCACAACTCTTTTCGGGAGAAATATTGGGACGCTTTGGCATTTTATGGCCATTTTTAATGGACATATGAGGATAATTTGCACTTTATGCCCAGTTTGGGGGCAATTCTGGGGTTATTTTTATATTTTAGGGGCACTTCTGGGGGGCAGAGGAGGGAGGAGCTGAGGCTGTGGGCGCTGGGGCGTGCGGCCCCGCAGAGGAGGGGGCTGCGGCGGGGGATTTTGTCACCCCCTGTGTCACCGTGGGAGATGGTTGTGGTGCTGGTTGTGCTGCTGCTTATCACGGTGGTTGATGGTGTGACAAAAACGGCGGTGGGGGCTCCGCTTTCCCGGGGGACCAGCCCCCGCTTGTGCCCCCTTCCCCTTCCTGGCCCCTTCCCCAGGGGGAGGATTTCCCTTTATGGCCAGTTTCGACCCAAATCCGGGACTGCTTTGGCTCTTCTGGCCAGGTGTGCACAAAATCTGGGCCGCCTTTGGCCCTTTTTTGTCCAGTTTTGCCTCAAATCTGGGCCTGCTTTGACTCTTTTTGCCCATTTTGATCCAAATCTCACTGTGCTTTGCCTTTTATGGATCATTTCCACCAAAGTCTGGGCCATCTTCAGCCATTTTTTTGAAAGTTTTGACCCAAAGCTCAGCGTGATTTGGCCCTTTTTGGGGCCAGTTTTGACCCAAATCTCAGCGTGCTTTGGCCCTTTCTAGGTGGTTTCAACCCAAATCTGGGCCTGCTTTGTCCCTTTTCCACCCAGTTTTGACATAAATCTTGGCCTGCTTTCGCCCTTTTTGACTGTTTTGACCAAATCTGGGCCTGCTTAGGCCCTTCCTGGCCCTTGCAACCAAAATCTGTGCCTGCTTTGGCCCTTTTTTGGGCGAGTTTTGACCCAAATCTGGGCCTGCTTTATGCTTTTTGGCTGTTTTGACCCAAATCTCAGTGTGCTTTGCCCTTTTTGGCCCTTTTCAACTCCAATCTGGGCCTGCTTTGGCCCTTTCTGGCCAGTTTTGAGCCAAACCTGGACCTGTTTTGGGACTTTTTGACTGTTTTGACCAAATCTAGGCCTGTTCTAGGCCTTTTTGGTCCTTTTCAACTCAAATCTAGGTTTGCTTTGGCCCTTTTTGGTCTGCTTTTGACCCAAATCTGGGCCTCCTTTGGCCCTTTTTGGCCATTTCTGACCCAAGTCTGGGTCCCTTTTGGCCTTTTTGACTGTTTTGACCAAACTCTAGGCTTGTTCTAGGCGTTTTTGGCCCTTCTTAACTCAAATCTAGGCCTGCTTTGGCCCTTTTGGTCCAGTTTTGAGCCAAATCTAGACCGGCTTTGGCCCTTTTTGGCTGTGTTCGACTCAAATCTGGGTCTGTTTTGTTCCTTTTTGGCCATTTTTGACCCAAGTCTGGGTCTCTTTTGGCCTTTTTGACTGTTTTGACCAAATGCTAGGCTTGTTCTAGGCCTTTTTGGCCCTTTTTAACTCAAATCATGGCCTGCTTTGGCCCTTTTTGGGTGGTTTCAACCCAAATCAGGGCCTGCTTTGGCCCTTGATGTCTCTTTTGGCACCAGACCTGGGGCTATTTCAACATTTTCCCCCGTTCTTTCCTGTTTTGGAGCCACAATGTACTTGTTCTGTCATTTAGGGCCAGTTTTGCCCTAAATGTGGGACCGCTTTTTCCCTTAACGGCTCTTTTTGCAAACCTACGGCAAATCTTTTGGTTTTTCCCGGCCACTTAGGTCTAAATATGGCAACAGTTTTCCCCTTTGGGGCCGATTTTGCCCCGAATGTGGTGGTGTTTAGCCCTTCACGGCCATTTTTGCTCCGACAACGGGGGCGTTTTGCCCTTTGTGGCCGATTGTGCTGAAAATCTGGGGATGTTTTGGCTCTGATGCCAGGTCTTTCCCGAAATAGGAGGCGCTTTGCGGTTTTACAGGTGTCTTTTGGGAGGAAATTCGGGCATGCTTGTGTCCTTTATATCCCGATTTTTGCCGGAAACCTGGGCGAGTTTTCCCACTGGCTGGAGATTTTTGGGGCAGAGGAGGGAGGAGCTGAGGCTGTGGGCGCTGGGGCGTGCGGCCCCGCAGAGGAGGGGGCTGCGGCGGGGGATTTTGTCACCCCCTGTGTCACCGTGGGAGATGGTTGTGGTGCTGGTTGTGCTGGTGCTTATCACGGTGGTTGATGGTGTGACAAAAACGGCGGTGGGGGCTCCGCTTTCCCGGGGGACCAGCCCCCGCTTGTGCCCCCTTCCCCTTCCTGGCCCCTTCCCCAGGGGGAGGATTTCCCTTTATGGCCAGTTTCGACCCAAATCCGGGACTGCTTTGGCTCTTCTGGCCAGGTGTGCACGAAATCTGGGCCTTCTTTGGCCCGTTTTGGGCCAGTTTTGCCTCAAATCTGGGCCTGCTTTGACACTTTTTGGCCAGTTTGATCCAAATCTCAGCGTGCTTTGTCCATTTTGGTTGGTTTCCACCAAAATCTGTGCCTGCTTTGGCCCTTTTTGACAGTTTTGACCAAAATGTGGTGTGCTGTGTCCCCTTTTGGGTCAGTTTTGACCCAAATCTGGGCTGGATATGGCCATTTTTGACCCAAATCTGGGCCTGCTTTACCCTTTTTGCCTGGCTGTGATCAAAATCTGAGCCTACTTGATCCTTTTTTGCTGTTTTGACCCAAATCCCTGCGTGTTTTACCCTTTTTGGCCCCTTTTCAACTCAATTCTGGGCCTGCTTTGGCCCTTGTTGGCCATTCTCGATTCAAATGTGGACCCACTTTAGCCCTTTTTGGCTATTTTCACCTCAAATCTGGGCCTGCTTTCGCCCTTTTCGACTGTTTTGACCAAATCTGGGCCTCCTTTACGCTTTTTGGCCATTTTGACTCAAATCTCAGCGTGCTTTGGCCCTTTTTGTCCCTTTTCAACTGAAATCTGGGCTTGCTTTGGCCCTTTTCACTGTTTTCGATTCAAACATGGACCTATTTTAGCCCTTTTTGGGCCATTTTTTAGCTAAATCTGGGCCTGCTTTGGCCCTTTTTGGGCCAGTTTTGACCCAAATCTCAGGGTCCTTTGCCCTTTTTGGCCCTTTTCAACTCGAATCTGGGCCTGCTTTAGCCCTTTTTGGCTCTTTTCAATTCAGATGTGGACCTGCTTTAGCCTTTTTTGGCTCTTTTCGACTCAAATCTGGGCCTGCTTTGGCCCTCTTTGGCCAGTTTTGACCCAGAGCTGGGCCTGCTTTGGTTCTTGATGTCTCTTTGGCAACAAACCGGGGACTACTTGAACGTTTTCCCCCCGTTTTTTCCCAGAATAAACTGTGTCTTCTTAGGGCCAGTTTTGACTCGCGTCTGGGCCTGCTTTGGCCAATTTTGACCCAAAGCTGGGATGGCATTTCCATTTATGACCGTTTTTGCCCTAAGTGGGGGAATATTTTCCCCTCTGTGGCCATTCTCTCCCCAAATCTGGGCATGCTTTGGCTCTATTGGCCATTCGTAATGCAAATGTGGGCATACTTTTTCCTTTTATGCGCAATTCTGCCCTCAATATGTGGCTATTTTCCCCTTTGGGCCTTTTTTGGCATCCATCTGGGGATGCTTTTCTATTTACAAGTATTTCTGCCCAACAGTTGTGAACATTTTTGCCCTTTCCGGCCACTTTGGCCCCAAAGCTGGCACCGTTTGGCCCTTTCTGGCCAGTTTCCTCCCAAATCTTGGCGTTTCTCTGCCTTTTGTGGCCCTTTTTGGCCCAAGTCTGAGGAAGTCTTGCCCTTTACGGCTGATGCTGCCCCGAAGAGGAGCAATTCTGTGCCTTTTCTGGGCATTTTGGCCCCAGACCGGGGCGGTATTTGCCCTTTACGGCTCTCTTAGGAAGAACTATTGGGCAGGTTTCACCCTTCCTGGCCGTTTCTCCCCCCACATTGGGATGCTTTGGCCGTGGAGGAGTGTTTTTGGGGCAGAGGAGGGAGGAGCTGAGGCTGTGGGCGCTGGGGCGTGCGGCCCCGCAGAGGAGGGGGCTGCGGCGGGGGATTTTGTCACCCCCTGTGTCACCGTGGGAGATGGTTGTGGTGCTGGTTGGGGTTCTCACGGTGGTTGATGGTGTGACAAAAACGGCGGTGGGGGCTCCGCTTTCCCGGGGGACCAGCCCCCGCTTGTGCCCCCTTCCCCTTCCTGGCCCCTTCCCCAGGGGGAGGATTTCCCTTTATGGCCAGTTTCGACCCAAATCCGGGACTGCTTTGGCTCTTCTGGCCAGGTGTGCACAAAATCTGGGCCTTCTTTGGCCCTTTCTGGCCAGTTTTGACCCAAATCTGAGCCTGCTTTGACACTTTTTGCCCATTTTGCCCCAAATCTCGTCGTGCTTTGCCCTTTTTGGTCGGTTTCCACCAAAATCTGGGCTTGCTTTGGCCCTTTTTGAAAGTTTTGACCCAAACGTGGGTGGGCTCTGGCCCCTTTTGGGTCAGTTGTGACCCAAATCTGGGCCTTCTTTGGCCCGATTTGGGCCAGTTTTGACCCAAATCTGGGCCTGCTTTGGACCTTTTTGGCCATTTTGACCCAAAGCTCAGAGTGTTTTGCCCTTTTTGGCCCTTTTCAACTCAAATCTGTGCCTGCTTTAGCTCTTTTTGGCCATTGTTGATTCAAATATGGATGTAATTTTGCCAATTTGGCTATTTTCCACTCAAATCTGGGCCTGCTTTGGCCCTTTTTGAGCCAGTTTTGACACAAATGTGGGCCTGCTTTACGCTTTTTGGCCATTTTGACCCAAATCTCAGCGTCCTTTGCCCTCTTTGGCCCTTTTCCACTCGAATCTGGGCCTGCTTTAGCCCTTTTTGGCTGTTTTCGATTCAGATGTGGACCTGCTTTAGCCCTTTTTGGCTATTTTCACCTCAAATCTGGGCCTGCTTTTGCCCTTTTTGTCTGTTTTGACCAAATCTGGGCCTGCTTAGGCCCTTCCTGGCCCTTGCAACCAAAATCTGTGCCGGATTTGGCCCTTCTTGGGCCATTCTTGACCCAAATCTGGGCCTGCTTTGGCTCTTGATGTCTCTTTTGGCACCAAATCTGCAGCTGTTTCACCCTTTTTGGCTGTTTTGACTCAAATCTCAGCATGATTTGCCCTTTTTGGCCCTTTTCAACTGAAATTGGGCCTGCTTTGGCCCTTTTTGGCCATTTTTGATTCAAACGTGAACCTGCTTTGGCCCTTTTGGGCCAGTTTTGTGCCAAATCTGGGCCTCCTCTGGCCTTTTTTAGCCATTTTCAACCCAAATCTAGGCCTGCTTTGCCCCTTTTTGGCCAGTTTTGACCCAGAGCTGGGCCTGCTTTGGTTCTTGATGTCTCTTTGGCAACAAACCGGGGGCTACTTGAACGTTTTCCCCCCGTTTTTTCCCAGAATAAACTGTGTCTTCTTAGGGCCAGTTTTGACTCACGTCTGGGCCTGCTTTGGCCAATTTTGACCCAAATCTGGGATGGCATTTCCATTTATGACCATTTTTGCCCTAAGTGGGGGAATATTTTCCCCTTTGGGCCTTTTTTGGCATCCATCTGGGGATGCTTTTCTATTTACAAGTATTTCTGCCCAATACGTGGGAATGTTTTTGCCCTTTCCGGCCACTTTGGCCCCAAAGCTGGCACCGTTTGGCCCTTTCTGGCCAGTTTCCTCCCAAATCTTGGCGTTTCTCTGCCTTTTGTGGCCCTTTTTGGCCCAAGTCTGAGGAAGTCTTGCCCTTTACGGCTGATGCTGCCCCGAAGAGGAGCAATTCTGTGCCTTTTCTGGGCATTTTGGCCCCAGACCGGGGCGGTATTTGCCCTTTACGGCTCTCTTAGGAAGAACTATTGGGCAGGTTTCACCCTTCCTGGCCGTTTCTCCCCCCACATTGGGATGCTTTGGCCGTGGAGGAGTGTTTTTGGGGCAGAGGAGGGAGGAGCTGAGGCTGTGGGCGCTGGGGCGTGCGGCCCCGCAGAGGAGGGGGCTGCGGCGGGGGATTTTGTCACCCCCTGTGTCACCGTGGGAGATGGTTGTGGTTGGGCTGGTGCTTATCACGGTGGTTGATGGTGTGACAAAAACGGCGGTGGGGGCTCCGCTTTCCCGGGGGACCAGCCCCCGCTTGTGCCCCCTTCCCCTTCCTGGCCCCTTCCCCAGGGGGAGGATTTCCCTTTATGGCCAGTTTCGACCCAAATCCGGGACTGCTTTGGCTCTTCTGGCCAGGTGTGCACAAAATCTGGGCCTTCTTTGGCCCGTTTTGGGCCAGTTTTGCCTCAAATCTGGGCCTGCTTTGACACCTTTTGCCCTTTTTGATCCAAATCTCAGTGTGCTTTGTCCATTTTGGTTGTTTTCCACCAAAATCTGTGCCTGTTTTGGCCCTTTTTGACAGTTTTGACCGAAATGTGGGTGTGCTGTGTCCCCTTTTGGGTCAGTTTTGACCCAAATCTGGGCTGGATTTGGCCATTTTTGACCCAAATCTGGGCCTGCTTTACCCTTTTTGTCTGGCTGTGATCAAAATCTGAGCCTACTTGATCCTTTTTTGCTGTTTTGACCCAAATCCCTGCGTGTTTTACCCTTTTTGGCCCCTTTTCAACTCAATTCTGGGCCTGCTTTGGCCCTTGTTGGCCATTCTCAATTCAAATGTGGACCTACTTTAGCCCTTTTTGGGCCATTTTTTAGCCAAATCTGGGCCTGCTTTGGCCCTTTTTGACCCAAACCTGGGCAGGCCTTGGCCCATTGTGGCCATTCTCGATCCGAATCTGGGAGTGTTTTTCCTTTCATGACCACTTTAGCCCTAAAGCTGGGGAGATTTTCCCCTTTTGGGCAATTTTTGCTGCAAATCAGGGGATGGATTTCCACTGATGGTCAACTTTTGCCCAAACCAGGGCACACTTTGCCTCTTCTGGCCAGTTTTGACCCACATCAGGGCAGGTTTTGTCCCTGTTGGGCCACTTTTGACCTAAATCTGGTGATGTTGTGTCTCTTTGGGCTAGTTCTGTCCCAGATCTGGGAAGGATTTAGCCCTCTGTGGCCATTCTCTCCCCAAATCTGGGCATGCTTTGGCTCTATTGGCCATTCGTAACGCAAATGTGGGCATACTTTTTCCTTTTATGCGCAATTCTGCCCTCAATATGTGCCTATTTTCCCCTTTGGGCCATTTTTGGCAGCAATCTGGCCCTGCTTTAGCCCTTTTTGTCTGTTTTTGATTCAAATGTGGACCTACTTTAGCCCTTTTTGGCTATTTTCGACTCGAATCTGGGCCTGCTTTGGCCCTTTTTGGCCAGTTTCCACCCAAATCTGGGCCTGCTTTGGCCCTTTTTGGGCCATTTTCACTGAAATCTGTGATGATTTTCAATCTTGGGGCCAGTCGTGCAGCCGGTGTGGGGATGTTTTGCCCTTGATGGCCATTTTTTACTCAAATACGGGGATGTTTTGCCCTTTGTGGCCACTTTTATTCCAAACATGGGGAAGTTTTGTCCCCCAGGGCCAGTTTTGACCCCAGTCTTGGGATGTTTTGCCCTTTGTGGCCTTTTTTGCTCCAGGTATGTGCATTCTTTTTGTTTTTAACGATTATTTTGGCCCAATTACAAAGACGTTTTTAGTTTTTAGGACATGTTGAGGAGGATGTTTGAGGGGGTTTTGCATTTTAATACCCTTTTTGCCCCCAATACGAGGATGCTTTTGCCCTTTGTCCCCCGTCCTGCTCAATGATATCGCTTGTTCTTCCTTCAGTGGCGGTTTTTTGCCGGAAACCTGGGCGAGTTTTCCCACTGGCTGGAGATTTTTGGGGCAGAGGAGGGAGGAGCTGAGGCTGTGGGCGCTGGGGCGTGCGGCCCCGCAGAGGAGGGGGCTGCGGCGGGGGATTTTGTCACCCCCTGTGTCACCGTGGGAGATGGTTGTGGTGCTGGTTGTGCTGGTGCTTATCACGGTGGTTGATGGTGTGACAAAAACGGCGGTGGGGGCTCCGCTTTCCCGGGGGACCAGCCCCCGCTTGTGCCCCCTTCCCCTTCCTGGCCCCTTCCCCAGGGGGAGGATTTCCCTTTATGGCCAGTTTCGACCCAAATCCGGGACTGCTTTGGCTCTTCTGGCCAGGTGCGCACAAAATCTGGGCCTTCTTTGGCCCTTTCTGCCCAGTTTTGACCCAAATCTGAGCCTGCTTTGACACTTTTTGCCCTTTTTGATCCAAATCTCGTCATGCTTTGCCCTTTTTGGTCGGTTTCCACCAAAATCTGGGCTTGCTTTGGCCCTTTTTGAAAGTTTTGATCCAAACGTGGGTGTGCTCTGGCCCCTTTTGGGTCAGTTGTGACCCAAATCTGGGCTGGATTTGGCTCTTTCTGGGCCAGTTTTGACCCAAATCTGGGCCTGCTTTGGCCCTTTTTGGCCATTTTGACCCAAAGCTCAGAGTGTTTTGCCCTTTTTGGCCCTTTTCAACTCAAATCTGGGCCTGCTTTAGCTCTTTTTGGCCATTGTTGATTCAAATGTAGACCTACTTTAGCCCTTTCTGGCTATTTTCGACTCAAATCTGGGCCTGCTTTGGCCCTTTTTGGGCCAGTTTTGAGCCAAATCTGGGCCTGCTTTACGCTTTTTGCTCATTTTGATCCGAATCTCAGTGTGCTTTGCCCTTTTTGGTTGGTTTCCACCAAAATCTGTGCCTGCTTTGGCCCTTTTTGACAGTTTTGACCGAAATGTGGGTGTGCTGTGTCCCCTTTTGGGTCAGTTGTGACCCAAATCTGGGCTGGATATGGCCAGTTTTGACCCAAATCTGGGCCTGCTTTACCCTTTTTGCCTGGCTGTGATCAAAATCTGAGCCTACTTGATCCTTTTTTGCTGTTTTGACCCAAATCCCTGCGTGTTTTACCCTTTTTGGCCCCTTTTCAACTCAATTCTGGGCCTGCTTTGGCCCTTGTTGGCCATTCTCGATTCAAATGTGGACCCACTTTAGCCCTTTTTGGCTATTTTCACCTCAAATCTGGGCCTGCTTTCACCCTTTTCGACTGTTTTGACCAAATCTGGGCCTCCTTTACGCTTTTTGGCCATTTTGACTCAAATCTCAGCGTGCTTTGGCCCTTTTTGTCCCTTTTCAACTGAAATCTGGGCTTGCTTTGGCCCTTTTCACTGTTTTCGATTCAAACATGGACCTATTTTAGCCCTTTTTGGGCCATTTTTTAGCTAAATCTGGGCCTGCTTTGGCCCTTTTTGGGCCAGTTTTGACCCAAATCTCAGGGTCCTTTGCCCTTTTTGGCCCTTTTCAACTCGAATCTGGGCCTGCTTTAGCCCTTTTTGGCTCTTTTCAATTCAGATGTGGACCTGCTTTAGCCTTTTTTGGCTCTTTTCGACTCAAATCTGGGCCTGCTTTGGCCCTCTTTGGCCAGTTTTGACCCAGAGCTGGGCCTGCTTTGGTTCTTGATGTCTCTTTGGCAACAAACCGGGGACTACTTGAACGTTTTCCCCCCGTTTTTTCCCAGAATAAACTGTGTCTTCTTAGGGCCAGTTTTGACTCGCGTCTGGGCCTGCTTTGGCCAATTTTGACCCAAAGCTGGGATGGCATTTCCATTTATGACCGTTTTTGCCCTAAGTGGGGGAATATTTTCCCCTTTGGGCCTTTTTTGGCATCCATCTGGGGATGCTTTTCTATTTACAAGTATTTCTGCCCAATACGTGGGAATGTTTTTGCCCTTTCCGGCCACTTTGGCCCCAACGCTGGCACCGTTTGGCCCTTTCTGGCCAGTTTCCTCCCAAATCTTGGCGTTTCTCTGCCTTTTGTGGCCCTTTTTGGCCCAAGTCTGAGGAAGTCTTGCCCTTTACGGCTGATGCTGCCCCGAAGAGGAGCAATTCTGTGCCTTTTCTGGGCATTTTGGCCCCAGACCGGGGCGGTATTTGCCCTTTACGGCTCTCTTAGGAAGAACTATTGGGCAGGTTTCACCCTTCCTGGCCGTTTCTCCCCCCACATTGGGATGCTTTGGCCGTGGAGGAGTGTTTTTGGGGCAGAGGAGGGAGGAGCTGAGGCTGTGGGCGCTGGGGCGTGCGGCCCCGCAGAGGAGGGGGCTGCGGCGGGGGATTTTGTCACCCCCTGTGTCACCGTGGGAGATAGTTGGGGTGCTTGTGCTGGTTGTGCTTGTCACGGTGGTTGATGGTGTGACAAAAACGGCGGTGGGGGCTCCGCTTTCCCGGGGGACCAGCCCCCGCTTGTGCCCCCTTCCCCTTCCTGGCCCCTTCCCCAGGGGGAGGATTTCCCTTTATGGCCAGTTTCGACCCAAATCCGGGACTGCTTTGGCTCTTCTGGCCAGGTGTGCACAAAATCTGGGCCTTCTTTGGCCGTTTTGGGCCAGTTTTGACCCAAATCTGAGCCTGCTTTACGCGTTTTGCCCTTTTTGATCCAAATCTCAGCGTGCTTTGTCCATTTTGGTTGGTTTCCACCAAAATCTGTGCCTGTTTTGGCCCTTTTTGACAGTTTTGACCGAAATGTGGGTGTGCTGTGTCCCCTTTTGGGTCAGTTTTGACCCAAATCTGGGCTGGATTTGGCCATTTTTGACCCAAATCTGGGCCTGCTTTACCCTTTTTGTCTGGCTGTGATCAAAATCTGAGCCTACTTGATCCTTTTTTGCTGTTTTGACCCAAATCCCTGCGTGTTTTACCCTTTTTGGCCCCTTTTCAACTCAGTTCTGGGCCTGCTTTGGCCCTTGTTGGCCATTCTTGATTCAAATGTGGACCCACTTTAGCCCTTTTTGGCTATTTTCACCTCAAATCTGGGCCTGCTTTGGTCCTTTTTTATCCAGTTTTGACCCAAATCTGGGCCTGCTTTGGCCCTTTTTGGGCCAGTTTTGTCCCAAATCTGGGCCTGCTTTGGCCCTTTTTGGGCCAGTTTTGACCCAAATCTCAGGGTCCTTTGCCCTTTTTGGCCCTTTTCAGCTCGAATCTGGGCCTGCTTTGGCCCTTTTTGGCCAGTTTTGACCCAGAGCTGGGCCTGCTTTGGTTCTTGATGTCTCTTTGGCAACAAACCGGGGGCTACTTGAACGTTTTCCCCCCGTTTTTTCCCAGAATAAACTGTGTCTTCTTAGGGCCAGTTTTGACTCGCGTCTGGGCCTGCTTTGGCCAATTTTGACCCAAAGCTGGGATGGCATTTCCATTTATGACCGTTTTTGCCCTAAGTGGGGGAATATTTTCCCCTTTGGGCCTTTTTTGGCATCCATCTGGGGATGCTTTTCTATTTACAAGTATTTCTGCCCAATACGTGGGAATGTTTTTGCCCTTTCCGGCCACTTTGGCCCCAACGCTGGCACCGTTTGGCCCTTTCTGGCCAGTTTCCTCCCAAATCTTGGCGTTTCTCTGCCTTTTGTGGCCCTTTTTGGCCCAAGTCTGAGGAAGTCTTGCCCTTTACGGCTGATGCTGCCCCGAAGAGGAGCAATTCTGTGCCTTTTCTGGGCATTTTGGCCCCAGACCGGGGCGGTATTTGCCCTTTACGGCTCTCTTAGGAAGAACTATTGGGCAGGTTTCACCCTTCCTGGCCGTTTCTCCCCCCACATTGGGATGCTTTGGCCGTGGAGGAGTGTTTTTGGGGCAGAGGAGGGAGGAGCTGAGGCTGTGGGCGCTGGGGCGTGCGGCCCCGCAGAGGAGGGGGCTGCGGTGGGGGATTTTGTCACCCCCTGTGTCACCGTGGGAGATAGTTGGGGTGCTTGTGCTGGTTGTGCTTGTCACGGTGGTTGATGGTGTGACAAAAACGGCGGTGGGGGCTCCGCTTTCCCGGGGGACCAGCCCCCGCTTGTGCCCCCTTCCCCTTCCTGGCCCCTTCCCCAGGGGGAGGATTTCCCTTTATGGCCAGTTTCGACCCAAATCCGGGACTGCTTTGGCTCTTCTGGCCAGGTGTGCACGAAATCTGGGCCGCCTTTGGCCCTTTCTGCCCAGTTTTGACCCAAATCTGGGCCTGCTTTGACACTTTTTGCCCTTTTTGATCCAAATCTCGTCGTGCTTTGCCCTTTTTGGTCGGTTTCCACCAAAATCTGGGCTTGCTTTGGCCCTTTTTGAAAGTTTTGATCCAAACGTGGGTGGGCTCTGTCCCCTTTTGGGTCAGTTTTGACCCAAATCTGGGCTGGATTTGGTCCGATTTGGGCCAGTTTTGACCCAAATGTGGGCCTGCTTTGGCCCTTTTTGGACATTTTGACCCAAAGCTCAGAGTGTTTTGCCCTTTTTGGCCCTTTTCAACTCAAATCTGTGCCTGCTTAACTCTTTTTGTCCGTTGTTGATTCAAATGTAGACCTACTTTAGCCCTTTTTGGCTATTTTCGACTCAAATCTGGGCCTGCTTTGGCCCTTTTTGGGCCAGTTTTGAGCCAAATCTGGGCCTGCTTTACGCTTTTTGGCCATTTTGACTCAAATCTCAGCGTGCTTTGGCCCTTTTTGGCCCTTTTCAACTGAAATCTGGGCTTGCTTTGGCCCTTTTCACCGTTTTTGATTCAAATGTGGACCTATTTTAGCCCTTTTGGGGCCATTTTTTACCCAAATCTGGCGTGCTTTGGCCCTTTTTGGCTAGTTTTGACCCAAGTCTGGGTCTCTTTTGGCCTTTTTGACTGGTTTGACCAAACGCTAGGCTTGTTCTAGGCCTTTTTGGCCCTTTTTAACTCAAATCAGGGCCTGCTTTGGCCCTTTTTGGGTGGTTTCAACCCAAATCAGGGCCTGCTTTGGCCCTTTCTGGGTGGTTTCAACCCAAATCAGGGCCTCCTTTGGCCCTTTTTGGGTGGTTTCAACCCAAATCAGGGCCTGCTTTGGCTCTTGATGTCTCTTTCGGCACCAGACCTGGGGCTATTTCAACATTTTCCCCCGTTCTTTCCTGTTTTGGAGCCACAATGTACTTGTTCTGTCATTTAGGGCCAGTTTTGCCCTAAATGTGGGACCGCTTTTTCCCTTAACGGCTGTTTTTGCAAACCTACGGCAAATCTTTTGGTTTTTCCCGGCCACTTAGGTCTAAATATGGCAACAGTTTTCCCCTTTGGGGCCGATTTTGCCCCGAATGTGGTGGTGTTTAGCCCTTCACGGCCATTTTTGCTCCGACAACGGGGGCGTTTTGCCCTTTGTGGCCGATTGTGCTGAAAATCTGGGGATGTTTTGGCTCTGATGCCAGGTCTTTCCCGAAATAGGAGGCGCTTTGCGGTTTTACAGGTGTCTTTTGGGAGGAAATTCGGGCATGCTTGTGTCCTTTATATCCCGATTTTTGCCGGAAACCTGGGCGAGTTTTCCCACTGGCTGGAGATTTTTGGGGCAGAGGAGGGAGGAGCTGAGGCTGTGGGCGCTGGGGCGTGCGGCCCCGCAGAGGAGGGGGCTGCGGCGGGGGATTTTGTCACCCCCTGTGTCACCGTGGGAGATGGTTGTGGTGCTGGTTGGGGTTCTCACGGTGGTTGATGGTGTGACAAAAACGGCGGTGGGGGCTCCGCTTTCCCGGGGGACCAGCCCCCGCTTGTGCCCCCTTCCCCTTCCTGGCCCCTTCCCCAGGGGGAGGATTTCCCTTTATGGCCAGTTTCGACCCAAATCCGGGACTGCTTTGGCTCTTCTGGCCAGGTGTGCACAAAATCTGGGCCGCCTTTGGCCCTTTTTTGTCCAGTTTTGCCTCAAATCTGGGCCTGCTTTGACTCTTTTTGCCCTTTTTGATCCAAATCTCACTGTGCTTTGCCTTTTATGGATCATTTCCACCAAAGTCTGGGCCGTCTTCAGCCATTTTTTTGAAAGTTTTGACCCAAATCTCAGCGTGCTTTGGCCCTTTTTGGGCCAGTTTTGACCCAAATCTCAGCGTGCTTTGGCCCTTTCTAGGTGGTTTCAACCCAAATCTGGGCCTGCTTTGTCCCTTTTCCACCCAGTTTTGACATAAATCTTGGCCTGCTTTCACCCTTTTTGACTGTTTTGACCAAATCTGGGCCTGCTTTGGCCCTTCCTGGCCCTTGCAACCAAAATCTGTGCCTGCTTTGGCCCTTTTTTGGGCGAGTTTTGACCCAAATCTGGGCCTGCTTTATGCTTTTTGGCTGTTTTGACACAAATCTCAGCGTGCTTTGCCCTTTTTGGCCCTTTTCAACTCCAATCTGGGCCTGCTTTTGCCCTTTCCGTCCAGTTTTGAGCCAAACCTGGGCCTGTTTTGGGACTTTTTGACTGTTTTGACCAAATCTAGGTCTGTTCTAGGCCTTTTTGGTCCTTTTCAACTCAAATCTAGGTTTGCTTTGGCCCTTTTTGGTCTGCTTTTGACCCAAATCTGGGCCTCCTTTGGCCCTTTTTGGCCATTTCTGACCCAAGTCTGGGTCTCTTTTGGCCTTTTTGACTGGTTTGACCAAACTCTAGGCTTGTTCTAGGCCTTTTTGGCCCTTTTCAACTCAAATCTGTGCCTGCTTTAGCTCTTTTTGGCCGTTGTTGATTCAAATGTAGACCTACTTTAGCCCTTTCTGGCTATTTTCGACTGAAATCTGCCCTGCTTTGGCCCTTTTTGGGCCAGTTTTGAGCCAAATCTGGGCCTGCTTTACACTTTTTGTCTGTTTTGACCCAAATCTCGGCGTGCTTTGCCCTTTTTGGCCCTTTTCACCTCGAATCTGAGCCTGCTTTGGCCCTCTTTGGCCAATTTTGACTCAAATCTAGGTCTGTTTTGGCCCTTTATGGCTGTTTTGACCAAAATTTCAGCCTGTTCTAAGCCTGCTTTGGGCCTTTTTGGGTGGATTCCACCCACATCTAGGCCTGCTTTGGCCCTTTTTGGCTCTTTTTGACTCAAATCTGGGACTGCTTTTGCCCATTTTGGCCAGTTTTGTGCCAAATCTGGGACTGCTTTGGCCTTTTTTAGCCATTTTCAACCCAAATCTAGGCCTGCTTTGCCCCTTTTTGGCCAGTTTTGACCCAGAGCTGGGCCTGCTTTGGTTCTTGATGTCTCTTTGGCAACAAACCGGGGGCTACTTGAACGTTTTCCCCCCGTTTTTTCCCAGAATAAACTGTGTCTTCTTAGGGCCAGTTTTGACTCACGTCTGGGCCTGCTTTGGCCAATTTTGACCCAAAGCTGGGATGGCATTTCCATTTATGACCGTTTTTGCCCTAAGTGGGGGAATATTTTCCCCTTTGGGCCTTTTTTGGCATCCATCTGGGGATGCTTTTCTATTTACAAGTATTTCTGCCCAATACGTGGGAATGTTTTTGCCCTTTCCGGCCACTTTGGCCCCAACGCTGGCACCGTTTGGCCCTTTCTGGCCAGTTTCCTCCCAAATCTTGGCGTTTCTCTGCCTTTTGTGGCCCTTTTTGGCCCAAGTCTGAGGAAGTCTTGCCCTTTACGGCTGATGCTGCCCCGAAGAGGAGCAATTCTGTGCCTTTTCTGGGCATTTTGGCCCCAGACCGGGGCGGTATTTGCCCTTTACGGCTCTCTTAGGAAGAACTATTGGGCAGGTTTCACCCTTCCTGGCCGTTTCTCCCCCCACACTGGGATGCTTTGGCCGTGGAGGAGTGTTTTTGGGGCAGAGGAGGGAGGAGCTGAGGCTGTGGGCGCTGGGGCGTGCGGCCCCGCAGAGGAGGGGGCTGCGGCGGGGGATTTTGTCACCCCCTGTGTCACCGTGGGAGCTGATGGTTGTTGTGCTGCTGCTTCTCACGGTGGTTGATGGTGTGACAAAAACGGCGGTGGGGGCTCCGCTTTCCCGGGGGACCAGCCCCCGCTTGTGCCCCCTTCCCCTTCCTGGCCCCTTCCCCAGGGGGAGGATTTCCCTTTATGGCCAGTTTTGACCCAAATCCGGGACTGCTTTGGCTCATCTTGCCACGTGTGCACAAAATCTGGGCCTTCTTTGGCCCGTTTTGGGCCAGTTTTGACCCAAATCTGGGCCTGCTTTACGCTTTTTGGCCAGTTTGACCCAAATCTCAGCGTGCTTTGTCCATTTTGGTTGGTTTCCACCAAAATCTGGGCCTTCTTTGGCCCTTTTTGACAGTTTTGACCCAAACATGGTGTGCTCTGTCCCCTTTTGGGTCAGTTTTGACCCAAATCTGGGCCTGCTTTACACTTTTTGGCCATTTTGACCCAAAGCTCAGCGTGCTTTGCCGTTTTTGGCCCTTTTCAATTCAATTCTGGGCCTGCTTTCGCCCATTTTCAGCCCAGTTTTAAAACAACTCTGGGCCTGCTTTACACTTTTTGTCCAGTTTGACCCAAATCTCTGTGTGCTTTGGCCCTTTTGGTCCCTTTTCAACTGAAATCTGGGCCTGCTTTGGCCCTTTTCATCGTTTTCGATTCAGATGTGGACCTACTTTAGCCCTTTTTGGATGTTTTTGACTCAAATCTGGGCCTGCTTTGGCCCTTTTGGGGCCATTTTTTAGCCAAATCTGGGCCTGTTTTGGACCTTTTTGGTTAGTTTTGACCCAAGTCTGGGTCTCTTTTGGCCTTTTTGGTTAGTTTTGACCCAAGTCTAGGTCTGTTTTGGCCTTTTTGACTGTTTTGACCAAACTCTAGGCTTGTTCTAGGCCTTTTTGGCCCTTTTTATCTCAAATCTAGGTCTGCTTTGGCCCTTTTTGGCCATTTTTGATTCAAACGTGAACCTGCTTTGGCCCTTTTGGGCCAGTTTTGAGCCAAATCTAGACCGGCTTTGTCCCTTTTTGGCCGTGTTTGACTCAAATCTGGGTCTGTTTTGTCCCTTTTTGGCCATTTTTGACCCAAGTCTGGGTCTCTTTTGGCCTTTTTGACTGGTTTGACCAAACTCTAGGCTTGTTCTAGGCCTTTTTGGCCCTTTTTATCTCAAATCTAGGCCTGCTTTGGCCCTTTTTGGCCATTTTTGATTCAAACGTGAACCTTCTTTGGCCCTTTCTGGCCAGTTTTGCCTCAAATCTGAGCCTGCTTTGACTCTTTTTACCCATTTTGATCCAAATCTCACTGTGCTTTGCCTTTTATGGATCATTTCCACCAAAGTCTGGGCCGTCTTCATCCATTTTTTTGAAAGTTTTGACCCAAATCTCAGCGTGCTTTGGCCCTTTTTGGGGCCAGTTTTGACCCAAATCTCAGCGTGCTTTGGCCCTTTCTAGGTGGTTTCAACCCAAATCTCGGCCTGCTTTGTCCCTTTTCGACCCAGTTTTGACATAAATCTTGGCCTGCTTTCACTCTTTTTGACTGTTTTGACCAAATCTGGGCCTGCTTAGGCCCTTCCTGGCCCATGCAACCAAAATCTGTGCCTGCTTTGGCCCTTTTTTGGGCGAGTTTTGACCCAAATCTGGGCCTGCTTTATGCTTTTTGGCTGTTTTGACACAAATCTCAGCGTGCTTTGCCCTTTTTGGCCCTTTTCAACTCCAATCTGGGCCTGCTTTTGCCCTTTCCGTCCAGTTTTGAGCCAAACCTGGGCCTGTTTTGGGACTTTTTGACTGTTTTGACCAAATCTAGGCCTGTTCTAGGCCTTTTTGGTCCTTTTCAACTCAAATCTAGGTTTGCTTTGGCCCTTTTTGGTCTGCTTTTGACCCAAATCTGGGCCTCCTCTGGCCCTTTTTGGCCATTTCTGACCCAAGTCTGGGTCCCTTTTGGCCTTTTTGACTGTTTTGACCAAACTCTGGGCTTGTTCTAGGCGTTTTTGGCCCTTCTTCACTCAAATCTAGGCCTGCTTTGGCCCTTTTGGGCCAGTTTTGAGCCAAATCTAGACCTGCTTTGGCCCTTTTTGGCTGTGTTCGACTCAAATCTGGGTCTGTTTTGTTCCTTTTTGGCCATTTTTGACCCAAGTCTGGGTCTCTTTTGGCCTTTTTGACTGGTTTGACCAAACGCTAGGCTTGTTCTAGGCCTTTTTGGCCCTTTTTAACTCAAATCATGGCCTGCTTTGGCCCTTTTTGGGTGGTTTCAACCCAAATCAGGGCCTGCTTTGGCCCTTGATGTCTCTTTTGGCACCAGACCTGGGGCTATTTCAACATTTTCCCCCGTTCTTTCCTGTTTTGGAGCCACAATGTACTTGTTCTGTCATTTAGGGCCAGTTTTGCCCTAAATGTGGGACCGCTTTTTCCCTTAACGGCTCTTTTTGCAAACCTACGGCAAATCTTTTGGTTTTTCCCGGCCACTTAGGTCTAAATATGGCAACAGTTTTCCCCTTTGGGGCCGATTTTGCCCCGAATGTGGTGGTGTTTAGCCCTTCACGGCCATTTTTGCTCCGACAACGGGGGCGTTTTGCCCTTTGTGGCCGATTGTGCTGAAAATCTGGGGATGTTTTGGCTCTGATGCCAGGTCTTTCCCGAAATAGGAGGCGCTTTGCGGTTTTACAGGTGTCTTTTGGGAGGAAATTCGGGCATGCTTGTGTCCTTTATATCCCGATTTTTGCCGGAAACCTGGGCGAGTTTTCCCACTGGCTGGAGATTTTTGGGGCAGAGGAGGGAGGAGCTGAGGCTGTGGGCGCTGGGGCGTGCGGCCCCGCAGAGGAGGGGGCTGCGGCGGGGGATTTTGTCACCCCCTGTGTCACCGTGGGAGATGGTTGTGGTGCTGGTTGTGCGTATCACGGTGGTTGATGGTGTGACAAAAACGGCGGTGGGGGCTCCGCTTTCCCGGGGGACCAGCCCCCGCTTGTGCCCCCTTCCCCTTCCTGGCCCCTTCCCCAGGGGGAGGATTTCCCTTTATGGCCAGTTTTGACCCAAATCCGGGACTGCTTTGGCTCATCTTGCCACGTGTGCACAAAATCTGGGCCTTCTTTGGCCCGTTTTGGGCCAGTTTTGACCCAAATCTGGGCCTGCTTTACGCTTTTTGGCCAGTTTGACCCAAATCTCAGCGTGCTTTGTCCATTTTGGTTGGTTTCCACCAAAATCTGGGCCTTCTTTGGCCCTTTTTGACAGTTTTGACCCAAACATGGTGTGCTCTGTCCCCTTTTGGGTCAGTTTTGACCCAAATCTGGGCCTGCTTTACACTTTTTGGCCATTTTGACCCAAATCTCAGCATGCTTTGCAGTTTTTGACCCTTTTCAACTCAATTCTGGGCCTGCTTTCGCCCATTTTCGGCCCAGTTTTAAAACAACTCTGGGCCTGCTTTACGCTTTTTGGCCAGTTTGACCCAAATCTCTGTGTGCTTTGGCCCTTTTGGTCCCTTTTCAACTGAAATCTGGGCCTGCTTTGGCCCTTTTCATCATTTTCGATTCAGATGTGGACCTACTTTAGCCCTTTTTGGCTGTTTTTGACTCAAATCTGGGCCTGCTTTGGCCCTTTTGGGGCCATTTTTTAGCCAAATCTGGGCCTGTTTTGGACCTTTTTGGTTAGTTTTGACCCAAGTCTGGGTCTCTTTTGGCCTTTTTGGTTAGTTTTGACCCAAGTCTAGGTCTGTTTTGGCCTTTTTGACTGTTTTGACCAAACTCTAGGCTTGTTCTAGGCCTTTTTGGCCCTTTTTATCTCAAATCTAGGTCTGCTTTGGCCCTTTTTGGCCATTTTTGATTCAAACGTGAACCTGCTTTGGCCCTTTTGGGCCAGTTTTGAGCCAAATCTAGACCAGCTTTGTCCCTTTTTGGCCGTGTTTGACTCAAATCTGGGTCTGTTTTGTCCCTTTTTGGCCATTTTTGATTCAAACGTGAACCTTCTTTGGCCCTTTCTGGCCAGTTTTGCCTCAAATCTGAGCCTGCTTTGACTCTTTTTGCCCATTTTGATCCAAATCTCACTGTGCTTTGCCTTTTATGGATCATTTCCACCAAAGTCTGGGCCGTCTTCAGCCGTTTTTTTGAAAGTTTTGACCCAAATCTCAGCATGCTTTGGCCCTTTTTGGCCATTTTGACCCAAAGCTCAGAGTGTTTTGCCCTTTTTGGCCCTTTTCAACTCAAATCTGTGCCTGCTTTAGCTCTTTTTGGCCGTTGTTGATTCAAATGTGGATGTAATTTTGCCAAATTGGCTATTTTTGACCCAAATCTGGGCCTGCTTTGGCCCTTTTTGGCCAGTTTTGACCCAAATCTGGGCCTGCTTTGGCCCTTTTTGGGCCAGTTTTGACCCAAATCTGGGCCTGCTTTGGCCCTTTTTGGGCCAGTTTTGACCCAAATCTCAGGGTCCTTTGCCCTTTTTGGCCCTTTTCAACTCGAATCTGGGCCTGCTTTAGCCCTTTTTGGCTGTTTTCGATTCAGATGTGGACCTGCTTTGCCCCTTTTTGGCCAGTTTTGACCCAGAGCTGGGCCTGCTTTGGTTCTTGATGTCTCTTTGGCAACAAACCGGGGGCTACTTGAACATTTTCCCCCCGTTTTTTCCCAGAATAAACTGTGTCTTCTTAGGGCCAGTTTTGACTCGCGTCTGGGCCTGCTTTGGCCAATTTTGACCCAAAGCTGGGATGGCATTTCCATTTATGACCGTTTTTGCCCTAAGTGGGGGAATATTTTCCCCTTTGGGCCTTTTTTGGCATCCATCTGGGGATGCTTTTCTATTTACAAGTATTTCTGCCCAATACGTGGGAATGTTTTTGCCCTTTCCGGCCACTTTGGCCCCAACGCTGGCACCGTTTGGCCCTTTCTGGCCAGTTTCCTCCCAAATCTTGGCGTTTCTCTGCCTTTTGTGGCCCTTTTTGGCCCAAGTCTGAGGAAGTCTTGCCCTTTACGGCTGATGCTGCCCCGAACAGGAGCAATTCTGTGCCTTTTCTGGGCATTTTGGCCCCAGACCGGGGCGGTATTTGCCCTTTACGGCTCTCTTAGGAAGAACTATTGGGCAGGTTTCACCCTTCCTGGCCGTTTCTCCCCCCACATTGGGATGCTTTGGCCGTGGAGGAGTGTTTTTGGGGCAGAGGAGGGAGGAGCTGAGGCTGTGGGCGCTGGGGCGTGCGGCCCCGCAGAGGAGGGGGCTGCGGCGGGGGATTTTGTCACCCCCTGTGTCACCGTGGGAGATGGTTGTGGTGCTGGTTGGGGTTCTCACGGTGGTTGATGGTGTGACAAAAACGGCGGTGGGGGCTCCGCTTTCCCGGGGGACCAGCCCCCGCTTGTGCCCCCTTCCCCTTCCTGGCCCCTTCCCCAGGGGGAGGATTTCCCTTTATGGCCAGTTTCGACCCAAATCCGGGACTGCTTTGGCTCTTCTGGCCAGGTGTGCACCAAATCTGGGCCGCCTTTGGCCCGTTTTGGGCCAGTTTTGACCCAAATCTGGGCCTGCTTTACGCTTTTTGGCCAGTTTGACCCAAATCTCAGCGTGCTTTGTCCATTTTGGTTGGTTTCCACCAAAATCTGGGCCTGCTTTGGCCCTTTTTGACAGTTTTGACCGAAATGTGGGTGTGCTCTGTCCCCTTTTGGGTCAGTTTTGACCCAAATCTGGGCCTGCTTTGGCCCTTTTTGGCCATTTTGACCCAAAGCTCAGCGTGCTTTGCCGTTTTTGACCCTTTTCAATTCAATTCTGGGCCTGCTTTCGCCCATTTTCGGCCCAGTTTTAAAACAACTCTGGGCCTGCTTTACGCTTTTTGGCCAGTTTGACCCAAATCTCTGTGTGCTTTGGCCTTTTTGGTCCCTTTTCAACTGAAATCTGGGCCTGCTTTGGCCCTTTTCATCGTTTTCGATTCAGATGTGGACCTACTTTAGCCCTTTTTGGCTGTTTTTGACTCAAATCTGGGCCTGCTTTGGCCCTTTTGGGGCCATTTTTTAGCCAAATCTGGGCCTGTTTTGGACCTTTTTGGTTAGTTTTGACCCAAGTCTGGGTCTCTTTTGGCCTTTTTGGTTAGTTTTGACCCAAGTCTAGGTCTGTTTTGGCCTTTTTGACTGTTTTGACCAAACTCTAGGCTTGTTCTAGGCCTTTTTGGCCCTTTTTATCTCAAATCTAGGTCTGCTTTGGCCCTTTTTGGCCATTTTTGATTCAAACGTGAACCTGCTTTGGCCCTTTTGGGCCAGTTTTGAGCCAAATCTAGACCTGCTTTGTCCCTTTTTGGCCGTGTTTGACTCAAATCTGGGTCTGTTTTGTCCCTTTTTGGCCATTTTTGACCCAAGTCTGGGTCTCTTTTGGCCTTTTTGACTGGTTTGACCAAACTCTAGGCTTGTTCTAGGCCTTTTTGGCCCTTTTTATCTCAAATCTAGGCCTGCTTTGGCCCTTTTTGGCCATTTTTGATTCAAACGTGAACCTTCTTTGGCCCTTTCTGGCCAGTTTTGCCTCAAATCTGAGCCTGCTTTGACTCTTTTTACCCATTTTGATCCAAATCTCACTGTGCTTTGCCTTTTATGGATCATTTCCACCAAAGCCTGGGCCTTCTTCAGCCGTTTTTTTGAAAGTTTTGACCCAAATCTCAGCGTGCTTTGGCCCTTTTTGGGCCAGTTTTGACCCAAATCTCAGCGTGCTTTGGCCCTTTCTAGGTGGTTTCAACCCAAATCTGGGCCTGCTTTGTCCCTTTTCCACCCAGTTTTGACATAAATCTTGGCCTGCTTTCACTCTTTTTGACTGTTTTGACCAAATCTGGGCCTGCTTTGGCCCTTCCTGGCCCATGCAACCAAAATCTGTGCCTGCTTTGGCCCTTTTTTAGGTGAGTTTTGACCCAAATCTGGGCCTGCTTTATGCTTTTTGGCTGTTTTGACACAAATCTCAGCGTGCTTTGCCCTTTTTGACCCTTTTCAACTCCAATCTGGGCCTGCTTTTGCCCTTTCCGTCCAGTTTTGAGCCAAACCTGGGCCTGTTTTGGGACTTTTTGACTGTTTTGACCAAATTTAGGCCTGTTCTAGGCCTTTTTGGTCCTTTTCAACTCAAATCTAGGTTTGCTTTGGCCCTTTTTGGTCTGCTTTTGACCCAAATCTGGGCCTCCTTTGGCCCTTTTTGGCCATTTCTGACCCAAGTCTGGGTCCCTTTTGGCCTTTTTGACTGTTTTGACCAAACTCTGGGCTTGTTCTAGGCGTTTTTGGCCCTTCTTCACTCAAATCTAGGCCTGCTTTGGCCCTTTTGGTCCAGTTTTGAGCCAAATCTAGACCGGCTTTGGCCCTTTTTGGCTGTGTTCGACTCAAATCTGGGTCTGTTTTGTCCCTTTTTGGCCATTTTTGACCCAAGTCTGGGTCTCTTTTGGCCTTTTTGACTGGTTTGACCAAACGCTAGGCTTGTTCTAGGCCTTTTTGGCCCTTTTTAACTCAAATCATGGCCTGCTTTGGCCCTTTTTGGGTGGTTTCAACCCAAATCAGGGCCTGCTTTGGCCCTTGATGTCTCTTTTGGCACCAGACCTGGGGCTACTTCAACATTTTCCCCCGTTCTTTCCTGTTTTGGAGCCACAATGTACTTGTTCTGTCATTTAGGGCCAGTTTTGCCCTAAATGTGGGACCGCTTTTTCCCTTAACGGCTCTTTTTGCAAACCTACGGCAATGCTTTTGGTTTTTCCCGGCCACTTAGGTCTAAATATGGCAACAGTTTTCCCCTTTGGGGCCGATTTTGCCCCGAATGTGGTGGTGTTTAGCCCTTCACGGCCATTTTTGCTCCGACAACGGGGGCGTTTTGCCCTTTGTGGCCGATTGTGCTGAAAATCTGGGGATGTTTTGGCTCTGATGCCAGGTCTTTCCCGAAATAGGAGGCGCTTTGCGGTTTTACAGGTGTCTTTTGGGAGGAAATTCGGGCATGCTTGTGTCCTTTATATCCCGATTTTTGCCGGCAACCTGGGCGAGTTTTCCCACTGGCTGGAGATTTTTGGGGCAGAGGAGGGAGGAGCTGAGGCTGTGGGCGCTGGGGCGTGCGGCCCCGCAGAGGAGGGGGCTGCGGCGGGGGATTTTGTCACCCCCTGTGTCACCGTGGGAGCTGATGGTTGTTGTGCTGGTGCTTATCACGGTGGTTGATGGTGTGACAAAAACGGCGGTGGGGGCTCCGCTTTCCCGGGGGACCAGCCCCCGCTTGTGCCCCCTTCCCCTTCCTGGCCCCTTCCCCAGGGGGAGGATTTCCCTTTATGGCCAGTTTCGACCCAAATCCGGGACTGCTTTGGCTCTTCTGGCCAGGTGTGCACAAAATCTGGGCCTTCTTTGGCCTGTTTTGGGCCAGTTTTGCCTCAAATCTAGGTCTGCTTTACGCTTTTAGCCTTGTTTGATCCAAATCTCAGCGTGCTTTGTCCATTTTGGTTGGTTTCCACCAAAATCTGTGCCTGCTTTGGTCCTTTTTGACAGTTTTGACCGAAATATGGGTGTGCTCTGTCCCCTTTTGGGTCAGTTTTGACCCAAATCTGGGCTGGATATGGCCATTTTTGACCCAAATCTGGGCCTGCTTTACCCTTTTTGTCTGGCTGTGATCAAAATCTGAGCCTACTTGATCCTTTTTTGCTGTTTTGACCCAAATCCCTGCGTGTTTTACCCTTTTTGGCCCCTTTTCAACTCAATTCTGGGCCTGCTTTGGCCCTTGTTGGCCATTCTCGATTCAAATGTGGACCCACTTCAGCCCTTTCTGGCTATTTTCACCTCAAATCTGGGCCTGCTTTGGTCCTTTTTTATCCAGTTTTGACCCAAATCTGGGCCTGCTTTCGCCCTTTTCGACTGTTTTGACCAAATCTGGGCCTGCTTTACGCTTTTTGGCCATTTTGACTCAAATCTCAGCGTGCTTTGGCCCTTTGTGTCCCTTTTCAACTGAAATCTGGGCTTGCTTTGGCCCTTTTCACTGTTTTCGATTCAAACGTGGACCTATTTTAGCCCTTTTTGGGCCATTTTTTAGCCAAATCTGGGCCTGCTTTGGCCCTTTTTGACAGTTTCAACGCAGAGCTGGGCCTGCTTTGGCCTTTTTGACCCAAACCTGGGCAGGCCTTGGCCCATTGTGGCCATTCTCGATCCGAATCTGGGAGTGTTTTTCCTTTCATGACCACTTTAGCCCTAAAGCTGGGGAGATTTTCCCCTTTTGGGCAATTTTTGCCGCAAATCAGGGGCTGGATTTCCATTGATGGTCAACTTTTGCCCAAACCAGGGCACACTTTGCCTCTTCTGGCCAGTTTTGACCCACATCAGGGCAGGTTTTGTCCCTGTTGGGCCACTTTTGACCTAAATCTGGTGATGTTGTGTCTCTTTGGGCTAGTTCTGTCCCAGATCTGGGAAGGATTTAGCCCTCTGTGGCCATTCTCTCCCCAAATCTGGGCATGCTTTGGCTCTATTGGCCATTCGTAACGCAAATGTGGGCATACTTTTTCCTTTTATGCGCAATTCTGCCCTCAATATGTGCCTATTTTCCCCTTTGGGCCATTTTTGGCAGCAATCTGGCCCTGCTTTAGCCCTTTTTGTCTGTTTTTGATTCAAATGTGGACCTACTTTAGCCCTTTTTGGCTATTTTCGACTCGAATCTGGGCCTGCTTTGGCCATTTTGGGGCCATTTTCACTGAAATCTGTGATGATTTTCAATCTTGGGGCCAGTCGTGCAGCCGGTGTGGGGATGTTTTGCCCTTGATGGCCATTTTTTCCTCAAATACGGGGATGTTTTGCCCTTTGTGGCCACTTTTATTCCAAACATGGGGAAGTTTTGTCCCCCAGGGCCAGTTTTGACCCCAGTCTTGGGATGTTTTGCCCTTTATGGCCTTTTTAGCTCCAGGTATGTGCATTCTTTTTGTTTTTAATGATTATTTTGGCCCAATTACAAAGATGTTTTTAGTTTTTAGGACATGTTGAGGAGGATGTTTGAGGGGGTTTTGCATTTTAATACCCTTTTTGCCCCCAATACGAGGATGCTTTTGCCCTTTGTCCCCCGTCCTGCTCAATGATATCGCTTGTTCTTCCTTCAGTGGCGGTTTTTTGCCGGAAATCTGGGCGAGTTTTCCCACTGGCTGGAGATTTTTGGGGCAGAGGAGGGAGGAGCTGAGGCTGTGGGCGCTGGGGCGTGCGGCCCCGCAGAGGAGGGGGCTGCGGCGGGGGATTTTGTCACCCCCTGTGTCACCGTGGGAGATGGTTGTGGTGCTGGTTGGGGTTCTCACGGTGGTTGATGGTGTGACAAAAACGGCGGTGGGGGCTCCGCTTTCCCGGGGGACCAGCCCCCGCTTGTGCCCCCTTCCCCTTCCTGGCCCCTTCCCCAGGGGGAGGATTTCCCTTTATGGCCAGTTTCGACCCAAATCCGGGACTGCTTTGGCTCTTCTGGCCAGGTGTGCACTAAATCTGGGCCTTCTTTGGCCCTTTTTTGTCCAGTTTTGCCTCAAATCTGGGCCTGCTTTGACTCTTTTTGCCCATTTTGATCCAAATCTCACTGTGCTTTGCCTTTTATGGATCATTTCCACCAAAGTCTGGGCCATCTTCAGCCATTTTTTTGAAAGTTTTGACCCAAAGCTCAGCGTGCTTTGGCCCTTTTTGGGGCCAGTTTTGACCCAAATCTCAGCGTGCTTTGGCCCTTTCTAGGTGGTTTCAACCCAAATCTGGGCCTGCTTTGTCCCTTTTCCACCCAGTTTTGACATAAATCTTGGCCTGCTTTCGCCCTTTTTGACTGTTTTGACCAAATCTGGGCCTGCTTAGGCCCTTCCTGGCCCTTGCAACCAAAATCTGTGCCTGCTTTGGCCCTTTTTTGGGCGAGCTTTGACCCAAATCTGGGCCTGCTTTATGCTTTTTGGCTGTTTTGACCCAAATCTCAGTGTGCTTTGCCCTTTTTGGCCCTTTTCAACTCCAATCTGGGCCTGCTTTACGCTTTTTGGCCAGTTTTGAGCCAAACCTGGGCCTGTTTTGGGACTTTTTGACTGTTTTGACCAAATCTAGGCCTGTTCTAGGCCTTTTTGGTCCTTTTCAACTCAAATCTAGGTTTGCTTTGGCCCTTTTTGGTCTGCTTTTGACCCAAATCTGGGCCTCCTTTGGCCCTTTTTGGCCATTTCTGACCCAAGTCTGGGTCCCTTTTGGCCTTTTTGACTGTTTTGACCAAACTCTAGGCTTGTTCTAGGCGTTTTTGGCCCTTCTTAACTCAAATCTAGGCCTGCTTTGGCCCTTTTGGTCCAGTTTTGAGCCAAATCTAGACCGGCTTTGGCCCTTTTTGGCTGTGTTCGACTCAAATCTGGGTCTGTTTTGTCCCTTTTTGGCCATTTTTGACCCAAGTCTGGGTCTCTTTTGGCCTTTTTGACTGGTTTGACCAAACGCTAGGCTTCTTCTAGGCCTTTTTGGCCCTTTTTAACTCAAATCATGGCCTGCTTTGGCCCTTTTTGGGTGGTTTCAACCCAAATCAGGGCCTGCTTTGGCCCTTGATGTCTCTTTTGGCACCAGACCTGGGGCTACTTCAACATTTTCCCCCGTTCTTTCCTGTTTTGGAGCCACAATGTACTTGTTCTGTCATTTAGGGCCAGTTTTGCCCTAAATGTGGGACCGCTTTTTCCCTTAACGGCTCTTTTTGCAAACCTACGGCAAATCTTTTGGTTTTTCCCGGCCACTTAGGTCTAAATATGGCAACAGTTTTCCCCTTTGGGGCCGATTTTGCCCCGAATGTGGTGGTGTTTAGCCCTTCACGGCCATTTTTGCTCCGACAACGGGGGCGTTTTGCCCTTTGTGGCCGATTGTGCTGAAAATCTGGGGATGTTTTGGCTCTGATGCCAGGTCTTTCCCGAAATAGGAGGCGCTTTGCGGTTTTACAGGTGTCTTTTGGGAGGAAATTCGGGCATGCTTGTGTCCTTTATATCCCGATTTTTGCCGGAAACCTGGGCGAGTTTTCCCACTGGCTGGAGATTTTTGGGGCAGAGGAGGGAGGAGCTGAGGCTGTGGGCGCTGGGGCGTGCGGCCCCGCAGAGGAGGGGGCTGCGGCGGGGGATTTTGTCACCCCCTGTGTCACCGTGGGAGATGGTTGTGATGGTTATGGTGCTTGTGCTGGTGCTTATCACGGTGGTTGATGGTGTGACAAAAACGGCGGTGGGGGCTCCGCTTTCCCGGGGGACCAGCCCCCGCTTGTGCCCCCGTCCCCTTCCTGGCCCCTTCCCCAGGGGGAGGATTTCCCTTTATGGCCAGTTTCGACCCAAATCCGGGACTGCTTTGGCTCTTCTGGCCAGGTGTGCACGAAATCTGGGCCTTCTTTGGCCCGTTCTGGGCCAGTTTTGACCCAAATCTGAGCCTGCTTTGACACTTTTTGCCCTTTTTGATCCAAATCGCAGTGTGCTTTGCCCTTTTTGGTCGGTTTCCACCAAAATCTGGGCTTGCTTTGGCCCTTTTTGAAAGTTTTGACCGAAACGTGGGTGTGCTGTGTCCCCTTTTGGGTCAGTTGTGACCCAAATCTGGGCTGGATTTGGCTCTTTCTGGGCCAGTTTTGACCCAAATCTGGGCCTGCTTTGGCCCTTTTTGGCCATTTTGACCCAAAGCTCAGAGTGTTTTGCCCTTTTTGGCCCTTTTCAACTCAAATCTGTGCCTGCTTTAGCTCTTTTTGGCCATTGTTGATTCAAATATGGATGTAATTTTGCCAATTTGGCTATTTTCCACTCAAATCTGGGCCTGCTTTGGCCCTTTTTGAGCCAGTTTTGACAGAAATGTGGGCCTGCTTTACGCTTTTTGGCCATTTTGACCCAAATCTCAGCGTCCTTTGCCCTTTTTGGCCCTTTTCCACTCGAATCTGGGCCTGCTTTAGCCCTTTTTGGCTGTTTTCGATTCAGATGTGGACCTGCTTTAGCCCTTTTTGGCTATTTTCACCTCAAATCTGGGCCTGCTTTTGCCCTTTTTGTCTGTTTTGACCAAATCTGGGCCTGCTTAGGCCCTTCCTGGCCCTTGCAACCAAAATCTGTGCCTGATTTGGCCCTTCTTGGGCCATTCTTGACCCAAATCTGGGCCTGCTTTGGCTCTTGATGTCTCTTTTGGCACCAAATCTGCAGCTGTTTCACCCTTTTTGGCTGTTTTGACTCAAATCTCAGCATGATTTGCCCTTTTTGGCCCTTTTCAACTGAAATTGGGCCTGCTTTGGCCCTTTTTGGCCATTTTTGATTCAAACGTGAACCTGCTTTGGCCCTTTTGGGCCAGTTTTGTGCCAAATCTGGGCCTCCTCTGGCCTTTTTTAGCCATTTTCAACCCAAATCTAGGCCTGCTTTGCCCCTTTTTGGCCAGTTTTGACCCAGAGCTGGGCCTGCTTTGGTTCTTGATGTCTCTTTGGCAACAAACCGGGGGCTACTTGAACGTTTTCCCCCCGTTTTTTCCCAGAATAAACTGTGTCTTCTTAGGGCCAGTTTTGACTCGCGTCTGGGCCTGCTTTGGCCAATTTTGACCCAAAGCTGGGATGGCATTTCCATTTATGACCGTTTTTGCCCTAAGTGGGGGAATATTTTCCCCTCTGTGGCCATTCTCTCCCCAAATCTGGGCATGCTTTGGCTCTATTGGCCATTCGTAACGCAAATGTGGGCATACTTTTTCCTTTTATGCGCAATTCTGCCCTCAATATGTGCCTATTTTCCCCTTTGGGCCATTTTTGGCAGCAATCTGGCCCTGCTTTAGCCCTTTTTGTCTGTTTTTGATTCAAATGTGGACCTACTTTAGCCCTTTTTGGCTATTTTCGACTCGAATCTGGGCCTGCTTTGGCCATTTTTGGTCCATTTTCACCCAAAGCCGAGCCTACTTTCCTTTTTTTGGCTGGTTTCCACCCAAATCTGGGCCTGCTTTGGCCATTTTTGGGGCCATTTTCACTGAAATCTGTGATGATTTTCAATCTTGGGGCCAGTCGTGCAGCCGGTGTGGGGATGTTTTGCCCTTGATGGCCATTTTTTCCTCAAATACGGGGATGTTTTGCCCTTTGTGGCCACTTTTATTCCAAACATGGGGAAGTTTTGTCCCCCAGGGCCAGTTTTGACCCCAGTCTTGGGATGTTTTGCCCTTTATGGCCTTTTTTGCTCCAGGTATGTGCATTCTTTTTCTTTTTAATGATTATTTTGGCCTAATTACAAAGATGTTTTTAGGACATGTTGAGGAGGATGTTTGAGGGGGTTTTGCATTTTAATACCCTTTTTGCCCCCAATACGAGGATGCTTTTGCCCTTTGTCCCCCGTCCTGCTCAATGATATCGCTTGTTCTTCCTTCAGTGGCGGTTTTTTGCCAGAAATCTGGGCGAGTTTTCCCACTGGCTGGAGATTTTTGGGGCAGAGGAGGGAGGAGCTGAGGCTGTGGGCGCTGGGGCGTGCGGCCCCGCAGAGGAGGGGGCTGCGGCGGGGGATTTTGTCACCCCCTGTGTCACCGTGGGAGATGGTTATGGTGCTTGTGCTGGTGCTTATCACGGTGGTTGATGGTGTGACAAAAACGGCGGTGGGGGCTCCGCTTTCCCGGGGGACCAGCCCCCGCTTGTGCCCCCTTCCCCTTCCTGGCCCCTTCCCCAGGGGGAGGATTTCCCTTTATGGCCAGTTTCGACCCAAATCCGGGACTGCTTTGGCTCTTCTGGCCAGGTGTGCACCAAATCTGGGCCTTCTTTGGCCCGTTTTGGGCCAGTTTTGCCTCAAATCTGGGCCTGCTTTGACACTTTTTGCCCTTTTTGATCCAAATCTCAGTGTGCTTTGCCCTTTTTGGTTGGTTTCCACCAAAATCTGTGCTTGCTTTGGCCCTTTTTGAAAGTTTTGATCCAAACGTGGGTGGGCTCTGGCCCCTTTTGGGTCAGTTGTGACCCAAATCTGGGCTGGATTTGGTCCGATTTGGGCCAGTTTTGACCCAAATCTGGGCCTGCTTTGGCCCTTTTTGGCCATTTTGACCCAAAGCTCAGAGTGTTTTGCCCTTTTTGGCCCTTTTCAACTCAAATCTGTGCCTGCTTAACTCTTTTTGTCCGTTGTTGATTCAAATGTAGACCTACTTTAGCCCTTTCTGGCTATTTTCGACTCAAATCTGGGCCTGCTTTGGCCCTTTTTGGGCCAGTTTTGAGCCAAATCTGGGCCTGCTTTACGCTTTTTGGCCATTTTGACCCAAATCTCAGGGTCCTTTGCCCTTTTTGTCCCTTTTCAACTCAAATCTGGCCCTGCTTTCGCCCTTTTCGACTGTTTTGACCAAATCTGGGCCTGCTTTACGCTTTTTGGCCATTTTGACTCAAATCTCAGCGTGCTTCGGCCCTTTTTGTCCTTTTTCAACTGAAATCTGGGCCTGCTTTGGCCCTTTTCACCGTTTTCGATTCAAATGTGGACCTATTTTAGCCCTTTTTGGGCCATTTTTTACCCAAATCTGGCGTGCTTTGGCCCTTTTTGGCCATTTTTGACCCAAGTCTGGGTCTCTTTTGGCCTTTTTGACTGGTTTGACCAAACTCTAGGCTTGTTCTAGGCCTTTTTGGCCCTTTTTAACTCAAATCTAGGCCTGCTTTGGCCCTTTTTGGCCATTTTTGATTCAAACGTGAACCTTCTTTGGCCCTTTCTGGCCAGTTTTGCCTCAAATCTGAGCCTGCTTTGACTCTTTTTGCCCATTTTGATCCAAATCTCACTGTGCTTTGCCTTTTATGGATCATTTCCACCAAAGTCTGGGCCTTCTTCAGCCGTTTTTTTTGAAAGTTTTGACCCAAATCTCAGCATGCTTTGGCCCTTTTTGGCCATTTTGACCCAAAGCTCAGAGTGTTTTGCCCTTTTTGGCCCTTTTCAACTCAAATCTGGGCCTGCTTTAGCTCTTTTTGGCCGTTGTTGATTCAAATGTGGATGTAATTTTGCCAAATTGGCTATTTTTGACCCAAATCTGGGCCTGCTTTGGCCCTTTTTGGGCCAGTTTTGACCCAAATCTGGGCCTGCTTTGGCCCTTTTTGGGCCAGTTTTGACCCAAATCTGGGCCTGCTTTGGCCCTTTTTGGGCCAGTTTTGACCCAAATCTCAGGGTCCTTTGCCCTTTTTGGCCCTTTTCAACTCGAATCTGGGCCTGCTTTAGCCCTTTTTGGCTGTTTTCGATTCAGATGTGGACCTGCTTTGCCCCTTTTTGGCCAGTTTTGACCCAGAGCTGGGCCTGCTTTGGTTCTTGATGTCTCTTTGGCAACAAACCGGGGGCTACTTGAACATTTTCCCCTGGTTTTTTCCCAGAATAAACTGTGTCTTCTTAGGGCCAGTTTTGACTCGCGTCTGGGCCTGCTTTGGCCAATTTTGACCCAAAGCTGGGATGGCATTTCCATTTATGACCGTTTTTGCCCTAAGTGGGGGAATATTTTCCCCTTTGGGCCTTTTTTGGCATCCATCTGGGGATGCTTTTCTATTTACAACTATTTCTGCCCAATACGTGGGAATGTTTTTGCCCTTTCCGGCCACTTTGGCCCCAAAGCTGGCACCGTTTGGCCCTTTCTGGCCAGTTTCCTCCCAAATCTTGGCGTTTCTCTGCCTTTTGTGGCCCTTTTTGGCCCAAGTCTGAGGAAGTCTTGCCCTTTACGGCTGATGCTGCCCGGAAGAGGAGCAATTCTGTGCCTTTTCTGGGCATTTTGGCCCCAGACCGGGGCGGTATTTGCCCTTTACGGCTCTCTTAGGAAGAACTATTGGGCAGGTTTCACCCTTCCTGGCCGTTTCTCCCCCCACATTGGGATGCTTTGGCCGTGGAGGAGTGTTTTTGGGGCAGAGGAGGGAGGAGCTGAGGCTGTGGGCGCTGGGGCGTGCGGCCCCGCAGAGGAGGGGGCTGCGGCGGGGGATTTTGTCACCCCCTGTGTCACCGTGGGTGGTGGTTGTGGTTGGGCTGTTGCTGTTTGTGCTTGTCACGGTGGTTGATGGTGTGACAAAAACGGCGGTGGGGGCTCCGCTTTCCCGGGGGACCAGCCCCCGCTTGTGCCCCCTTCCCCTTCCTGGCCCCTTCCCCAGGGGGAGGATTTCCCTTTATGGCCAGTTTCGACCCAAATCCGGGACTGCTTTGGCTCTTCTGGCCAGGTGTGCACCAAATCTGGGCCTTCTTTGGCCCGTTTTGGGCCAGTTTTGCCTCAAATCTGGGCCTGCTTTACGCTTTTTGGCCATTTTGACCCAAATCTCAGTGTGCTTTGCCCTTTTTGGTTGGTTTCCACCAAAATCTGTGCCTGCTTTGGCCCTTTTTGACAGTTTTGACCGAAATGTGGGTGTGCTGTGTCCCCTTTTGGGTCAGTTTTGACCGAAATCTGGGCTGGATTTGGCCATTTTTGGGCCAGTTTTGACCCAAATCTCCGCCTGCTTTACCCTTTTTGTCTGGTTCTGATCAAAATCTGAGCCTACTTGATCCTTTTTTGCTGTTTTGACCCAAATCCCTGCGTGTTTTACCCTTTTTGGCCCCTTTTCAACTCAATTCTGGGCCTGCTTTGGCCCTTGTTGGCCATTCTCGATTCAAATGTGGACCCACTTCAGCCCTTTCTGGCTATTTTCACCTCAAATCTGGGCCTGCTTTGGTCCTTTTTTATCCAGTTTTGACCCAAATCTGGGCCTGCTTTCACCCTTTTCGACTGTTTTGACCAAATCTGGGCCTGCTTTACGCTTTTTGGCCATTTTGACTCAAATCTCAGCGTGCTTTGGCCCTTTGTGTCCCTTTTCAACTGAAATCTGGGCCTGCTTTGGCCCTTTTCACTGTTTTCGATTCAAACGTGGACCTATTTTAGCCCTTTTTGGGCCATTTTTTAGCCAAATCTGGGCCTGCTTTGGCCATTTTGACCCAAACCTGGGCGGGCCTTGGCCCATTGTGGCCATTCTCGATCCGAATCTGGGAGTGCTTTTCCTTTCATGACCACTTTAGCCCTAAAGCTGGGGGGATTTTCCCCTTTTGGGCAATTTTTGCCTCAAATCAGGGGATGGATTTCCACTGATGGTCAACTTTTGCCCAAACCAGGGCACACTTTGCCTCTTCTGGCCAGTTTTGACCCACATCAGGGCACGTTTTGTCCCTGTTGGGCCACTTTTGACCTAAATCTGGTGATGTTGTGTCTCTTTGGGCTAGTTCTGTCCCAGATCTGGGAAGGATTTAGCCCTCTGTGGCCATTCTCTCCCCAAATCTGGGCATGCTTTGGCTCTATTGGCCATTCGTAACGCAAATGTGGGCATACTTTTTCCTTTTATGCGCAATTCTGCCCTCAATATGTGGCTATTTTCCCCTTTGGGCCTTTTTTGGCATCCATCTGGGGATGCTTTTCTATTTACAAGTATTTCTGCCCAATATTTGTGAACATTTTTGCCCTTTCCGGCCACTTTGGCCCCTAAGCTGGCACCGTTTGGCCCTTTCTGGCCAGTTTCCTCCCAAATCTTGGCGTTTCTCTGCCTTTTGTGGCCCTTTTTGGCCCAAGTCTGAGGAAGTCTTGCCCTTTACGGCTGATGCTGCCCGGAAGAGGAGCAATTCTGTGCCTTTTCTGGGCATTTTGGCCCCAGACCGGGGCGGTGTTTGCCCTTTACGGCTCTCTTAGGAAGAACTATTGGGCAGGTTTCACCCTTCCTGGCCGTTTCTCCCCCCACATTGGGATGCTTTGGCCGTGGAGGAGTGTTTTTGGGGCAGAGGAGGGAGGAGCTGAGGCTGTGGGCGCTGGGGCGTGCGGCCCCGCAGAGGAGGGGGCTGCGGCGGGGGATTTTGTCACCCCCTGTGTCACCGTGGGAGATGGTTATGGTGCTTGTGCTGGTGCTTATCACGGTGGTTGATGGTGTGACAAAAACGGCGGTGGGGGCTCCGCTTTCCCGGGGGACCAGCCCCCGCTTGTGCCCCCTTCCCCTTCCTGGCCCCTTCCCCAGGGGGAGGATTTCCCTTTATGGCCAGTTTCGACCCAAATCCGGGACTGCTTTGGCTCTTCTGGCCAGGTGTGCATGAAATCTGGGCCTTCTTTGGCCCGTTTTGGGCCAGTTTTGACCCAAATCTGGGCCTGCTTTACGCTTTTTGGCCAGTTTGACCCAAATCTCAGCGTGCTTTGTCCATTTTGGTTGGTTTCCACCAAAATCTGGGCCTTCTTTGGCCCTTTTTGACAGTTTTGACCGAAATGTGGGTGTGCTGTGTCCCCTTTTGGGTCAGTTTTGACCCAAATCTGGGCCTCCTTTGGCCGTTTTTGGCCATTTTGACCCAAAGCTCAGAGTGTTTTCCCCTTTTTGGCCCTTTTCAACCCAAATCTGCCCCTGCTTTCGCCCTTCTTGGGCCAGTTCTGACCCAAATCTGGGCCTGCTTTGGCCCTTTTTGGCAGTTTTGATCGAAATCTCAGCATCCTTTGCCCTTTTTGGCCCTTTTCACCTCGACTCTGGGCCTGCTTTGGCTCTTCTGGCCAGGTGTGCACCAAATCTGGGCCTTCTTTGGCCCTTTTTTGTCCAGTTTTGCCTCAAATCTGAGCCTGCTTTGACCCTTTTTGCCCATTTTGCCCCAAATCTCAGTGTGCTTTGCCTTTTATCGATTGCTTCCACCAAAATCTGTGCCTGTTTTGGCCCTTTTTGAAAGTTTTGCCCCAAATCTGGGCCTGTGTTGCCCTTTTCCTTGGGTTTTGCCCCAAATCTGGGTCTGCTTTATCCTTTTTGGCCATTTTGACCCAAATCCCAGCATGCTTTGCCGTTTTTGACCCTTTTCAACTCAATTCTGGGCCTGCTTACGCCCATTTTCGGCCCAGTTTTAAAACAACTCTGGGCCTGCTTTATGCTTTTTAGCCAGTTTGACCCAAATTTCTGTGTGCTTTGGCCCTTTTTGTCCCTTTTCAACTGAAATCTGGGCCTGCTTTGGCCCTTTTCATCGTTTTCGATTCAGATGTGGACCTACTTTAGCCCTTTTTGGCTATTTTTGACTCAAATCTGGGCCTGTTTTGGACCTTTATGGCTATTTTGTGCCAAATCTGGGCCGGCTTTGGCCCTTTTTGGTTAGTTTTGACCCAAGTCTGGGTCTCTTTTGGCCTTTTTAACTGTTTTGACCAAACTCTAGGCTGGTTCTAGGCCTTTTTGGCCCTTTTTGACCCAAATCTAGGCCTGCTTTGGCCCTTTTTGGGTGGTTTCAACCCAAATCAGGGCCTGCTTTGGCCCTTTTTGGGTGGTTTCAACCCAAATCAGGGCCTGCTTTGGCCCTTGATGTCTCTTTTGGCACCAGACCTGGGGCTATTTCAACATTTTCCCCCGTTCTTTCCTGTTTTGGAGCCACAATGTACTTGTTCTGTCATTTAGGGCCAGTTTTGCCCTAAATGTGGGACCGCTTTTTCCCTTAACGGCTCTTTTTGCAAACCTACGGCAAATCTTTTGGTTTTTCCCGGCCACTTAGGTCTAAATATGGCAACAGTTTTCCCCTTTGGGGCCGATTTTGCCCCGAATGTGGTGGTGTTTAGCCCTTCACGGCCATTTTTGCTCCGACAACGGGGGCGTTTTGCCCTTTGTGGCCGATTGTGCTGAAAATCTGGGGATGTTTTGGCTCTGATGCCAGGTCTTTCCCGAAATAGGAGGCGCTTTGCGGTTTTACAGGTGTCTTTTGGGAGGAAATTCGGGCATGCTTGTGTCCTTTATATCCCGATTTTTGCCGGAAACCTGGGCGAGTTTTCCCACTGGCTGGAGATTTTTGGGGCAGAGGAGGGAGGAGCTGAGGCTGTGGGCGCTGGGGCGTGCGGCCCCGCAGAGGAGGGGGCTGCGGCGGGGGATTTTGTCACCCCCTGTGTCACCGTGGGAGATGGTTGTGATGGTTATGGTGCTTGTGCTGGTGCTTATCACGGTGGTTGATGGTGTGACAAAAACGGCGGTGGGGGCTCCGCTTTCCCGGGGGACCAGCCCCCGCTTGTGCCCCCGTCCCCTTCCTGGCCCCTTCCCCAGGGGGAGGATTTCCCTTTATGGCCAGTTTCGACCCAAATCCGGGACTGCTTTGGCTCTTCTGGCCAGGTGTGCACAAAATCTGGGCCTTCTTTGGCCCATTTTGGGCCAGTTTTGACCCAAATCTGGGCCTGCTTTATGCTTTTTGGCTTGTTTGATCCAAATCTCAGCGTGCTTTGTCCATTTTGGTTGGTTTCCACCAAAATCTGGGCCTTCTTTGGCCCTTTTTGACAGTTTTGACCGAAATGTGGTGTGCTGTGTCCCCTTTTGGGTCAGTTTTGACCCAAATCTGGGCCTCCTTTGGCCGTTTTTGGCCATTTTGACCCAAAGCTCAGAGTGTTTTGCCCTTTTTGGCCCTTTTCAACCCAAATCTGCCCCTGCTTTCGCCCTTCTTGGGCCAGTTCTGACCCAAATCTGGGCCTGCTTTGGCCCTTTTTGGCAGTTTTGATCGAAATCTCAGCATCCTTTGCCCTTTTTGGCCCTTTTCACCTCGAGTCTGGGCCTGCTTTGGCTCTTCTGGCCAGGTGTGCACCAAATCTGGGCCTTGTTTGGCCCGTTTTTTCCAGTTTTGCCTCAAATCTGAGCCTGCTTTGGTCCTTTTTTATCCAGTTTTGACCCAAATCTGGGCCTGCTTTCGCCCTTTTCAACTGTTTTGACCAAATCTGGGCCTGCTTTACGCTTTTTGGCCATTTTGACTCAAATCTCAGCGTGCTTTGGCCCTTTGTGTCCCTTTTCAACTGAAATCTGGGCTTGCTTTGGCCCTTTTCACTGTTTTCGATTCAAACATGGACCTATTTTAGCCCTTTTTGGGCCATTTTTTAGCCAAATCTGGGCCTGCTTTGGCCATTTTGACCCAAACCTGGGCGGGCCTTGGCCCATTGTGGCCATTCTCGATCCGAATCTGGGAGTGTTTTTCCTTTCATGACCACTTTTGCCCTAAAGCTGGGGAGATTTTCCCCTTTTGGGCAATTTTTGCGGCAAATCAGGGGCTGGATTTCCACTGATGGTCAACTTTTGCCCAAACCAGGGCACACTTTGCCTCTTCTGGCCAGTTTTGACCCACATCAGGGCAGGTTTTGTCCCTGTTGGGCCACTTTTGACCTAAATCTGGTGATGTTGTGTCTCTTTGGGCTAGTTCTGTCCCAGATCTGGGAAGGATTTAGCCCTCTGTGGCCATTCTCTCCCCAAATCTGGGCATGCTTTGGCTCTATTGGCCATTCGTAACGCAAATGTGGGCATACTTTTTCCTTTTATGCGCAATTCTGCCCTCAATATGTGCCTATTTTCCCCTTTGGGCCATTTTTGGCATCCTTCTGAGGATGCTTTTCTATTTACAAGTATTTCTGCCCAATACGTGGGAATGTTTTTGCCCTTTCCGGCCACTTTGGCCCCAAAGCTGGCACCGTTTGGCCCTTTCTGGCCAGTTTCCTCCCAAATCTTGGCGTTTCTCTGCCTTTTGTGGCCCTTTTTGGCCCAAGTCTGAGGAAGTCTTGCCCTTTACGGCTGATGCTGCCCCGAAGAGGAGCAATTCTGTGCCTTTTCTGGGCATTTTGGCCCCAGACCGGGGCGGTATTTGCCCTTTACGGCTCTCTTAGGAAGAACTATTGGGCAGGTTTCACCCTTCCTGGCCGTTTCTCCCCCCACATTGGGATGCTTTGGCCGTGGAGGAGTGTTTTTGGGGCAGAGGAGGGAGGAGCTGAGGCTGTGGGCGCTGGGGCGTGCGGCCCCGCAGAGGAGGGGGCTGCGGCGGGGGATTTTGTCACCCCCTGTGTCACCGTGGGAGATGGTTGTGGTGCTGGTTGTGCTTATCACGGTGGTTGATGGTGTGACAAAAACGGCGGTGGGGGCTCCGCTTTCCCGGGGGACCAGCCCCCGCTTGTGCCCCCTTCCCCTTCCTGGCCCCTTCCCCAGGGGGAGGATTTCCCTTTATGGCCAGTTTCGACCCAAATCCGGGACTGCTTTGGCTCTTCTGGCCAGGTGTGCACAAAATCTGGGCCTTCTTTGGCCCTTTCTGCCCAGTTTTGACCCAAATCTGGGCCTGCTTTGACACTTTTTGCCCTTTTTGATCCAAATCTCGTCGTGCTTTGCCCTTTTTGGTCGGTTTCCACCAAAATCTGGGCTTGCTTTGGCCCTTTTTGAAAGTTTTGATCCAAACGTGGGTGTGCTCTGGCCCCTTTTGGGTCAGTTGTGACCCAAATCTGGGCTGGATTTGGTCCGATTTGGGCCAGTTTTGACCCAAATGTGGGCCTGCTTTGGCCCTTTTTGGACATTTTGACCCAAAGCTCAGAGTGTTTTGCCCTTTTTGGCCCTTTTCAACTCAAATCTGTGCCTGCTTAACTCTTTTTGTCCGTTGTTGATTCAAATGTAGACCTACTTTAGCCCTTTTTGGCTATTTTCGACTCAAATCTGGGCCTGCTTTGGCCCTTTTTGGGCCAGTTTTGAGCCAATTCTGGGCCTGCTATACACTTTTTGGCTGTTTTGACCCAAATCTCAGCGTGCTTTGCCCTTTTTGGCCCTTTTCACCTCGAATCTGAGCCTGCTTTGGCCCTCTTTGGCCAATTTTGACTCAAATCTAGGTCTGTTTTGGCCCTTTATGGCTGTTTTGACCAAAAATTTCAGCCTGTTCTAAGCCTGCTTTGGGCATTTTTGGGTGGATTCCACCCACATCTCGGCCTGCTTTGGCCCTTTTTGGCTCTTTTTGATTCAAATGTAGACCTACTTTAGCCCTTTTTGGCTATTTTTGACTCAAATCTGGGACTGCTTTGGCCCATTTTGGCCAGTTTTGTGCCAAATCTGGGACTGCTTTGGCCTTTTTTAGCCATTTTCAACCCAAATCTAGGCCTGCTTTGCCCCTTTTTGGCCAGTTTTGACCCAGAGCTGGGCCTGCTTTGGTTCTTGATGTCTCTTTGGCAACAAACCGGGGGCTACTTGAACGTTTTCCCCCCGTTTTTTCCCAGAATAAACTGTGTCTTCTTAGGGCCAGTTTTGACTCGCGTCTGGGCCTGCTTTGGCCAATTTTGACCCAAAGCTGGGATGGCATTTCCATTTATGACCGTTTTTGCCCTAAGTGGGGGAATATTTTCCCCTTTGGGCCTTTTTTGGCATCCATCTGGGGATGCTTTTCTATTTACAAGTATTTCTGCCCAATACGTGGGAATGTTTTTGCCCTTTCCGGCCACTTTGGTCCCAAAGCTGGCACCGTTTGGCCCTTTCTGGCCAGTTTCCTCCCAAATCTTGGCGTTTCTCTGCCTTTTGTGGCCCTTTTTGGCCCAAGTCTGAGGAAGTCTTGCCCTTTACGGCTGATGCTGCCCCGAAGAGGAGCAATTCTGTGCCTTTTCTGGGCATTTTGGCCCCAGACCGGGGCGGTGTTTGCCCTTTACGGCTCTCTTAGGAAGAACTATTGGGCAGGTTTCACCCTTCCTGGCCGTTTCTCCCCCCACATTGGGATGCTTTGGCCGTGGAGGAGTGTTTTTGGGGCAGAGGAGGGAGGAGCTGAGGCTGTGGGCGCTGGGGCGTGCGGCCCCGCAGAGGAGGGGGCTGCGGCGGGGGATTTTGTCACCCCCTGTGTCACCGTGGGAGATGGTTATGGTGCTTGTGCTGGTTGTGCTTATCACGGTGGTTGATGGTGTGACAAAAACGGCGGTGGGGGCTCCGCTTTCCCGGGGGACCAGCCCCCGCTTGTGCCCCCTTCCCCTTCCTGGCCCCTTCCCCAGGGGGAGGATTTCCCTTTATGGCCAGTTTCGACCCAAATCCGGGACTGCTTTGGCTCTTCTGGCCAGGTGTGCACCAAATCTGGGCCTTCTTTAGCCCGTTTTTGTCCAGTTTTGCCTCAAATCTGAGCCTGCTTTGACACTTTTTGCCCTTTTTGATCCAAATCTCGTCGTGCTTTGCCCTTTTTGGTCGGTTTCCACCAAAATCTGGGCTTGCTTTGGCCCTTTTTGAAAGTTTTGATCCAAACGTGGGTGTGCTGTGTCCCCTTTTGGGTCAGTTGTGACCCAAATCTGGGCTGGATTTGGTCCGATTTGGGCCAGTTTTGACCCAAATCTGGGCCTGCTTTGGCCCTTTTTGGACATTTTGACCCAAAGCTCAGAGTGTTTTGCCCTTTTTGGCCCTTTTCAACTCAAATCTGTGACTGCTTAACTCTTTTTGTCCGTTGTTGATTCAAATGTAGACCTACTTTAGCCCTTTTTGGCCATTTTCGACTCAAATCTGGGCCTGCTTTGGCCCTTTTTGGGCCAGTTTTGAGCCAAATCTGGGCCTGCTTTACGCTTTTTGGCCATTTTGACACAAATCTCAGTGTCCTTTGCCCTTTTTGTCCCTTTTCAACTCAAATCTGGCCCTGCTTTCGCCCTTTTCGACTGTTTTGACCAAATCTGGGCCTGCTTTACGCTTTTTGGCCATTTTGACTCAAATCTCAGCGTGCTTTGGCCCTTTTTGTCCCTTTTCAACTGAAATCTGGGCTTGCTTTGGCCCTTTTCACCGTTTTCGATTCAAATGTGGACCTATTTTAGCCCTTTTGGGGCCATTTTTTACCCAAATCTGGCGTGCTTTGGCCCTTTTTGGCTAGTTTTGACCCAAGTCTGGGTCTCTTTTGGCCTTTTTGACTGGTTTGACCAAACGCTAGGCTTGTTCTAGGCCTTTTTGGCCCTTTTTAACTCAAATCATGGCCTGCTTTGGCCCTTTTTGGGTGGTTTCAACCCAAATCATGGCCTGCTTTGGCCCTTTCTGGGTGGTTTCAACCCAAATCAGGGCCTGCTTTGGCCCTTGATGTCTCTTTTGGCACCAGACCTGGGGCTACTTCAACATTTTCCCCCATTCTTTCCTGTTTTGGAGCCACAATGTACTTGTTCTGTCATTTAGGGCCAGTTTTGCCCTAAATGTGGGACCGCTTTTTCCCTTAACGGCTCTTTTTGCAAACCTACGGCAAATCTTTTGGTTTTTCCCGGCCACTTAGGTCTAAATATGGCAACAGTTTTCCCCTTTGGGGCCGATTTTGCCCCGAATGTGGTGGTGTTTAGCCCTTCACGGCCATTTTTGCTCCGACAACGGGGGCGTTTTGCCCTTTGTGGCCGATTGTGCTGAAAATCTGGGGATGTTTTGGCTCTGATGCCAGGTCTTTCCCGAAATAGGAGGCGCTTTGCGGTTTTACAGGTGTCTTTTGGGAGGAAATTCGGGCATGCTTGTGTCCTTTATATCCCGATTTTTGCCGGCAACCTGGGCGAGTTTTCCCACTGGCTGGAGATTTTTGGGGCAGAGGAGGGAGGAGCTGAGGCTGTGGGCGCTGGGGCGTGCGGCCCCGCAGAGGAGGGGGCTGCGGCGGGGGATTTTGTCACCCCCTGTGTCACCGTGGGAGATGGTTGTGGTGCTGGTTGTGCTGGTGCTTATCACGGTGGTTGATGGTGTGACAAAAACGGCGGTGGGGGCTCCGCTTTCCCGGGGGACCAGCCCCCGCTTGTGCCCCCTTCCCCTTCCTGGCCCCTTCCCCAGGGGGAGGATTTCCCTTTATGGCCAGTTTCGACCCAAATCCGGGACTGCTTTGGCTCTTCTGGCCAGGTGTGCACAAAATCTGGGCCTTCTTTGGCCCTTTTTTGTCCAGTTTTGCCTCAAATCTGAGCCTGCTTTGACCCTTTTTGCCCATTTTGCCCCAAATCTCAGCGTGCTTTGCCTTTTATCGATTGCTTCCACCAAAATCTGTGCCTGTTTTGGCCCTTTTTGAAAGTTTTGCCCCAAATCTGGGCCTGCTTTGCCCTTTTCCTTGGGTTTTGCCCCAAATCTGGGTCTGCTTTATCCTTTTTGGCCATTTTGACCCAAATCTCAGCATGCTTTGCCGTTTTTGACCCTTTTCAACTCAATTCTGGGCCTGCTTTCGCCCATTTTCGGCCCAGTTTTAAAACAACTCTGGGCCTGCTTTACGCTTTTTGGTCAGTTTGACCCAAATCTCTGTGTGCTTTGGCCCTTTTTGTCCCTTTTCAACTGAAATCTGGGCCTGCTTTGGCCCTTTTCATCGTTTTCGATTCAGATGTGGACCTACTTTAGCCCTTTTTGGCTGTTTTTGACTCAAATCTGGGCCTGCTTTGGCCCTTTTGGGGCCATTTTTTAGCCAAATCTGGGCCTGTTTTGGACCTTTTTGGTTAGTTTTGACCCAAGTCTGGGTCTCTTTTGGCCTTTTTGGTTAGTTTTGACCCAAGTCTGGGTCTCTTTTGGCCTTTTTGACTGTTTTGACCAAACTCTAGGCTTGTTCTAGGCCTTTTTGGCCCTTTTTATCTCAAATCATGGTCTGCTTTGGCCCTTTTTGGCCATTTTTGATTCAAACGTGAACCTGCTTTGGCCCTTTTGGGCCAGTTTTGAGCCAAATCTAGACCTGCTTTGTCCCTTTTTGGCCGTGTTTGACTCAAATCTGGGTCTGTTTTGTCCCTTTTTGGCCATTTTTGACCCAAGTCTGGGTCTCTTTTGGCCTTTTTGACTGGTTTGACCAAACTCTAGGCTTGTTCTAGGCCTTTTTGGCCCTTTTTAACTCAAATCTAGGCCTGCTTTGGCCCTTTTTGGCCATTTTTGATTCAAACGTGAACCTTCTTTGGCCCTTTCTGGCCAGTTTTGCCTCAAATCTGAGCCTGCTTTGACTCTTTTTGCCCATTTTGATCCAAATCTCACTGTGCTTTGCCTTTTATGGATCATTTCCACCAAAGTCTGGGCCTTCTTCAGCCGTTTTTTTGAAAGTTTTGACCCAAATCTCAGCATGCTTTGGCCCTTTTTGGCCATTTTGACCCAAAGCTCAGAGTGTTTTGCCCTTTTTGGCCCTTTTCAACTCAAATCTGGGCCTGCTTTAGCTCTTTTTGGCTGTTGTTGATTCAAATGTGGATGTAATTTTGCCAAATTGGCTATTTTTGACCCAAATCTGGGCCTGCTTTGGCCCTTTTTGGGCCAGTTTTGACCCAAATCTGGGCCTGCTTTGGCCCTTTTTGGGCCAGTTTTGACCCAAATCTCAGGGTCCTTTGCCCTTTTTGGCCCTTTTCAACTCGAATCTGGGCCTGCTTTAGCCCTTTTTGGCTGTTTTCGATTCAGATGTGGACCTGCTTTGCCCCTTTTTGGCCAGTTTTGACCCAGAGCTGGGCCTGCTTTGGTTCTTGATGTCTCTTTGGCAACAAACCGGGGGCTACTTGAACATTTTCCCCCGGTTTTTTCCCAGAATAATCTGTGTCTTCTTAGGGCCAGTTTTGACTCGCGTCTGGGCCTGCTTTGGCCAATTTTGACCCAAAGCTGGGATGGCATTTCCATTTATGACCGTTTTTGCCCTAAGTGGGGGAATATTTTCCCCTTATGGGCCTTTTTTGGCATCCATCTGGGGATGCTTTTCTATTTACAAGTATTTCTGCCCAATACGTGGGAATGTTTTTGCCCTTTCCGGCCACTTTGGCCCCAAAGCTGGCACCGTTTGGCCCTTTCTGGCCAGTTTCCTCCCAAATCTTGGCGTTTCTCTGCCTTTTGTGGCCCTTTTTGGCCCAAGTCTGAGGAAGTCTTGCCCTTTATGGCTGATGCTGCCCCGAAGAGGAGCAATTCTGTGCCTTTTCTGGGCATTTTGGCCCCAGACCGGGGCGGTATTTGCCCTTTACGGCTCTCTTAGGAAGAACTATTGGGCAGGTTTCACCCTTCCTGGCCGTTTCTCCCCCCACATTGGGATGCTTTGGCCGTGGAGGAGTGTTTTTGGGGCAGAGGAGGGAGGAGCTGAGGCTGTGGGCGCTGGGGCGTGCGGCCCCGCAGAGGAGGGGGCTGCGGCGGGGGATTTTGTCACCCCCTGTGTCACCGTGGGAGATGGTTGTTGTGCTGGTGCTTATCACGGTGGTTGATGGTGTGACAAAAACGGCGGTGGGGGCTCCGCTTTCCCGGGGGACCAGCCCCCGCTTGTGCCCCCTTCCCCTTCCTGGCCCCTTCCCCAGGGGGAGGATTTCCCTTTATGGCCAGTTTCGACCCAAATCCGGGACTGCTTTGGCTCTTCTGGCCAGGTGTGCACGAAATCTGGGCCTTCTTTGGCCCGTTTTGGGCCAGTTTTGACCCAAATCTGGGCCTGCTTTGACACTTTTTGCCCTTTTTGATCCAAATCTCGTCATGCTTTGCCCTTTTTGGTTGGTTTCCACCAAAATCTGTGCCTGCTTTGGCCCTTTTTGACAGTTTTGACCGAAATGTGGGTGTGCTGTGTCCCCTTTTGGATCAGTTTTGACCCAAATCTGGGCTGGATTTGGCCATTTTTGACCCAAATCTGGGCCTGCTTTACCCTTTTTGCCTGGCTGTGATCAAAATCTGAGCCTACTTGATCCTTTTTCGCTGTTTTGACCCAAATCCCTGCGTGTTTTACCCTTTTTGGCCCCTTTTCAACTCAATTCTGGGCCTGCTTTGGCCCTCGTTGGCCATTCTCGATTCAAATGTGGACCTACTTTTCCCCTTTCTGGCTATTTTCACCTCAAATCTGGGCCTGCTTTGGCCCTTTTTGACCCAAACCTGGGCGGGCCTTGGCCCATTGTGGCCATTCTCGATCCGAATCTGGGAGTGTTTTTCCTTTCATGACCACTTTAGCCCTAAAGCTGGGGAGATTTTCCCCTTTTGGGCAATTTTTGCGGCAAATCAGGGGCTGGATTTCCACTGATGGTCAACTTTTGCCCAAACCAGGGCACACTTTGCCTCTTCTGGCCAGTTTTGACCCACATCAGGGCAGGTTTTGTCCCTGTTGGGCCACTTTTGACCTAAATCTGGTGATGTTGTGTCTCTTTGGGCTAGTTCTGTCCCAGATCTGGGAAGGATTTAGCCCTCTGTGGCCATTCTCTCCCCAAATCTGGGCATGCTTTGGCTCTATTGGCCATTCGTAACGCAAATGTGGGCATACTTTTTCCTTTTATGCGCAATTCTGCCCTCAATATGTGCCTATTTTCCCCTTTGGGCCATTTTTGGCAGCAATCTGGCCCTGCTTTAGCCCTTTTTGTCTGTTTTTGATTCAAATGTGGACCTACTTTAGCCCTTTTTGGCTATTTTCGACTCGAATCTGGGCCTGCTTTGGCCATTTTTGGTCCATTTTCACCCAAAGCCGAGCCTACTTTCCTTTTTTTGGCTGGTTTCCACCCAAATCTGGGCCTGCTTTGGCCATTTTGGGGCCATTTTCACTGAAATCTGTGATGATTTTCAATCTTGGGGCCAGTTGTGCAGCCGGTGTGGGGATGTTTTGCCCTTGATGGCCATTTTTTCCTCAAATACGGGGATGTTTTGCCCTTTGTGGCCACTTTTATTCCAAACATGGGGAAGTTTTGTCCCCCAGGGCCAGTTTTGACCCCAGTCTTGGGATGTTTTGCCCTTTATGGCCTTTTTTGCTCCAGGTATGTGCATTCTTTTTGGTTTTAATGATTATTTTGGCCCAATTACAAAGATGTTTTTAGTTTTTAGGACATGTTGAGGAGGATGTTTGAGGGGGTTTTGCATTTTAATACCCTTTTTGCCCCCAACACGAGGATGCTTTTGCCCTTTGTCCCCCGTCCTGCTCAATGATATCGCTTGTTCTTCCTTCAGTGGCGGTTTTTTGCCGGAAACCTGGGCGAGTTTTCCCACTGGCTGGAGATTTTTGGGGCAGAGGAGGGAGGAGCTGAGGCTGTGGGCGCTGGGGCGTGCGGCCCCGCAGAGGAGGGGGCTGCGGCGGGGGATTTTGTCACCCCCTGTGTCACCGTGGGAGATGGTTGTGGTTGGGCTGGTGCTTCTCACGGTGGTTGATGGTGTGACAAAAACGGCGGTGGGGGCTCCGCTTTCCCGGGGGACCAGCCCCCGCTTGTGCCCCCTTCCCCTTCCTGGCCCCTTCCCCAGGGGGAGGATTTCCCTTTATGGCCAGTTTCGACCCAAATCCGGGACTGCTTTGGCTCTTCTGGCCAGGTGTGCACCAAATCTGGACCTTCTTTGGCCCTTTCTGCCCAGTTTTGCCTCAAATCTGGGCCTGCTTTGACACTTTTTGCCCTTTTTGATCCAAATCTCAGTGTGCTTTGTCCATTTTGGTTGGTTTCCACCAAAATCTGGGCTTGCTTTGGCCCTTTTTGACAGTTTTGACCGAAATGTGGTGTGCTGTGTCCCCTTTTGGGTCAGTTTTGACCCAAATCTGGGCTGGATATGGCCATTTTTGACCCAAATCTGGGCCTGCTTTACCCTTTTTGTCTGGCTGTGATCAAAATCTGAGCCTACTTGATCCTTTTTTGCTGTTTTGACCCAAATCCCTGCGTGTTTTACCCTTTTTGGCCCCTTTTCAACTCAATTCTGGGCCTGCTTTGGCCCTTGTTGGCCATTCTTGATTCAAATGTGGACCCACTTTAGCCCTTTTTGGGCCATTTTTTAGCCAAATCTGGGCCTGCTTTGGCCATTTTGACCCAAACCTGGGCAGGCCTTGGCCCATTGTGGCCATTCTCGATCCGAATCTGGGAGTGTTTTTCCTTTCATGACCACTTTAGCCCTAAAGCTGGGGAGATTTTCCCCTTTTGGGCAATTTTTGCCGCAAATCAGGGGCTGGATTTCCATTGATGGTCAACTTTTGCCCAAACCAGGGCACACTTTGCCTCTTCTGGCCAGTTTTGACCCACATCAGGGCAGGTTTTGTCCCTGTTGGGCCACTTTTGACCTAAATCTGGTGATGTTGTGTCTCTTTGGGCTAGTTCTGTCCCAGATCTGGGAAGGATTTAGCCCTCTGTGGCCATTCTCTCCCCAAATCTGGGCATGCTTTGGCTCTATTGGCCATTCGTAACGCAAATGTGGGCATAATTTTTCCTTTTATGCGCAATTCTGCCCTCAATATGTGCCTATTTTCCCCTTTGGGCCATTTTTGGCAGCAATCTGGCCCTGCTTTAGCCCTTTTTGTCTGTTTTTGATTCAAATGTGGACCTACTTTAGCCCTTTTTGGCTATTTTCGACTCGAATCTGGGCCTGCTTTGGCCCTTTTTGGGCCATTTTCACTGAAATCTGTGATGATTTTCAATCTTGGGGCCAGTTGTGCAGCCGGTGTGGGGATGTTTTGCCCTTGATGGCCATTTTTTCCTCAAATACGGTGATGTTTTGCCCTTTGTGGCCACTTTTATTCCAAACATGGGGAAGTTTTGTCCCCCAGGACCAGTTTTGACCCCAGTCTTGGGATGTTTTGCCCTTTATGGCCTTTTTTGCTCCAGGTATGTGCATTCTTTTTGGTTTTAATGATTATTTTGGCCCAATTACAAAGATGTTTTTAGTTTTTAGGACATGTTGAGGAGGATGTTTGAGGGGGTTTTGCATTTTAATACCCTTTTTGCCCCCAATACGAGGATGCTTTTGCCCTTTGTCCCCCGTCCTGCTCAATGATATCGCTTGTTCTTCCTTCAGTGGCGGTTTTTTGCCGGAAATCTGGGCGAGTTTTCCCACTGGCTGGAGATTTTTGGGGCAGAGGAGGGAGGAGCTGAGGCTGTGGGCGCTGGGGCGTGCGGCCCCGCAGAGGAGGGGGCTGCGGCGGGGGATTTTGTCACCCCCTGTGTCACCGTGGGAGATGGTTGTGGTTGGGCTGGTGCTTCTCACGGTGGTTGATGGTGTGACAAAAACGGCGGTGGGGGCTCCGCTTTCCCGGGGGACCAGCCCCCGCTTGTGCCCCCTTCCCCTTCCTGGCCCCTTCCCCAGGGGGAGGATTTCCCTTTATGGCCAGTTTCGACCCAAATCCGGGACTGCTTTGGCTCTTCTGGCCAGGTGTGCACGAAATCTGGGCCGCCTTTGGCCCTTTCTGCCCAGTTTTGACCCAAATCTGGGCCTGCTTTGACACTTTTTGCCCTTTTTGATCCAAATCTCGTCGTGCTTTGCCCTTTTTGGTCGGTTTCCACCAAAATCTGGGCTTGCTTTGGCCCTTTTTGAAAGTTTTGATCCAAACGTGGGTGGGCTCTGGCCCCTTTTGGGTCAGTTTTGACCCAAATCTGGGCCTCCTTTGGCCGTTTTTGGCCATTTTGACCCAAAGCTCAGAGCGTTTTCCCCTTTTTGGCCCTTTTCAACCCAAATCTGCCCCTGCTTTCGCCCTTCTTGGGCCAGTTCTGACCCAAATCTGGGCCTGCTTTGGCCCTTTTTGGCAGTTTTGATCGAAATCTCAGCATCCTTTGCCCTTTTTGGCCCTTTTCACCTCGACTCTGGGCCTGCTTTGGCTCTTCTGGCCAGGTGTGCACAAAATCTGGGCCTTGTTTGGCCCGTTTTTTCCAGTTTTGCCTCAAATCTGAGCCTGCTTTGGTCCTTTTTTATCCAGTTTTGACCCAAATCTGGGCCTGCTTTCGCCCTTTTCAACTGTTTTGACCAAATCTGGGCCTGCTTTACGCTTTTTGGCCATTTTGACTCAAATCTCAGCGTGCTTTGTCCCTTTTTGTCCCTTTTCAACTGAAATCTGGGCTTGCTTTGGCCCTTTTCACTGTTTTCGATTCAAACATGGACCTATTTTAGCCCTTTTTGGGCCATTTTTTAGCCAAATCTGGGCCTGCTTTGGCCATTTTGACCCAAACCTGGGCGGGCCTTGGCCCATTGTGGCCATTCTCGATCCGAATCTGGGAGTGTTTTTCCTTTCATGACCACTTTAGCCCTAAAGCTGGGGAGATTTTCCCCTTTTGGGCAATTTTTGCTGCAAATCAGGGGCTGGATTTCCACTGATGGTCAACTTTTGCCCAAACCAGGGCACACTTTGCCTCTTCTGGCCAGTTTTGACCCACATCAGGGCACGTTTTGTCCCTGTTGGGCCACTTTTGACCTAAATCTGGTGATGTTGTGTCTCTTTGGGCTAGTTCTGTCCCAGATCTGGGAAGGATTTAGCCCTCTGTGGCCATTCTCTCCCCAAATCTGGGCATGCTTTGGCTCTATTGGCCATTCGTAACGCAAATGTGGGCATACTTTTTCCTTTTATGCGCAATTCTGCCCTCAATATGTGGCTATTTTCCCCTTTGGGCCATTTTTGGCAGCAATCTGGCCCTGCTTTAGCCCTTTTTGTCTGTTTTTGATTCAAATGTGGACCTACTTTAGCCCTTTTTGGCTATTTTCGACTCGAATCTGGGCCTGCTTTGGCCATTTTTGGTCCATTTTCACCCAAAGCCGAGCCTACTTTCCTTTTTTTGGCTGGTTTCTACCCAAATCTGGGCCTGCTTTGGCCATTTTGGGGCCATTTTCACTGAAATCTGTGATGATTTTCAATCTTGGGGCCAGTTGTGCAGCCGGTGTGGGGATGTTTTGCCCTTGATGGCCATTTTTTCCTCAAATACGGGGATGTTTTGCCCTTTGTGGCCACTTTTATTCCAAACATGGGGAAGTTTTGTCCCCCAGGGCCAGTTTTGACCCCAGTCTTGGGATGTTTTGCCCTTTATGGCCTTCTTTCTCCAGATATTTGCATTCTTTTTCTTTTTAACGATTATTTTGGCCCAATTACAAAGATGTTTTTAGTTTTTAGGACATGTTGAGGAGGATGTTTGAGGGGGTTTTGCATTTTAATACCCTTTTTGCCCCCAATACGAGGATGCTTTTGCCCTTTGTCCCCCGTCCTGCTCAATGATATCGCTTGTTCTTCCTTCAGTGGCGGTTTTTTGCCAGAAATCTGGGCGAGTTTTCCCACTGGCTGGAGATTTTTGGGGCAGAGGAGGGAGGAGCTGAGGCTGTGGGCGCTGGGGCGTGCGGCCCCGCAGAGGAGGGGGCTGCGGCGGGGGATTTTGTCACCCCCTGTGTCACCGTGGGAGATGGTTGTGGTTGGGCTGCTGCTTATCACGGTGGTTGATGGTGTGACAAAAACGGCGGTGGGGGCTCCGCTTTCCCGGGGGACCAGCCCCCGCTTGTGCCCCCTTCCCCTTCCTGGCCCCTTCCCCAGGGGGAGGATTTCCCTTTATGGCCAGTTTCGACCCAAATCCGGGACTGCTTTGGCTCTTCTGGCCAGGTGTGCACAAAATCTGGGCCTTCTTTGGCCCGTTTTGGGCCAGTTTTGCCTCAAATCTGGGCCTGCTTTGACACTTTTTGCCCTTTTTGATCCAAATCTCAGTGTGCTTTGCCCTTTTTGGTTGGTTTCCACCAAAATCTGGGCTTGCTTTGGCCCTTTTTGAAAGTTTTGATCCAAACGTGGGTGGGCTCTGGCCCCTTTTGGGTCAGTTGTGACCCAAATCTGGGCTGGATTTGGTCCGATTTGGGCCAGTTTTGACCCAAATCTGGGCCTGCTTTGGCCCTTTTTGGCCATTTTGACCCAAAGCTCAGAGTGTTTTGCCCTTTTTGGCCCTTTTCAACTCAAATCTGTGCCTGCTTAACTCTTTTTGTCCGTTGTTGATTCAAATGTAGACCTACTTTAGCCCTTTCTGGCTATTTTCGACTCAAATCTGGGCCTGCTTTGGCCCTTTTTGGGCCAGTTTTGAGCCAAATCTGGGCCTGCTTTATGCTTTTTGGCCATTTTGACCCAAATCTCAGTGTCCTTTGTCCTTTTTGTCCCTTTTCAACTCAAATCTGGCCCTGCTTTCGCCCTTTTCGACTGTTTTGACCAAATCTGGGCCTGCTTTACGCTTTTTGGCCATTTTGACTCAAATCTCAGCGTGCTTTGGCCCTTTTTGTCCCTTTTCAACTGAAATCTGGGCTTGCTTTGGCCCTTTTCACCATTTTCGATTCAAATGTGGACCTATTTTAGCCCTTTTGGGGCCATTTTTTACCCAAATCTGGCGTGCTTTGGCCCTTTGTGGCTAGTTTTGACCCAAGTCTGGGTCTCTTTTGGCCTTTTTGACTGGTTTGACCAAACGCTAGGCTTGTTCTAGGCCTTTTTGGCCCTTTTTAACTCAAATCAGGGCCTGCTTTGGCCCTTTTTGGGTGGTTTCAACCCAAATCAGGGCCTGCTTTGGCCCTTTCTGGGTGGTTTCAACCCAAATCAGGACCTGCTTTGGCCCTTGATGTCTCTTTTGGCACCAGACCTGGGGCTATTTCAACATTTTCCCCCGTTCTTTCCTGTTTTGGAGCCACAATGTACTTGTTCTGTCATTTAGGGCCAGTTTTGCCCTAAATGTGGGACCGCTTTTTCCCTTAACGGCTCTTTTTGCAAACCTACGGCAAATCTTTTGGTTTTTCCCGGCCACTTAGGTCTAAATATGGCAACAGTTTTCCCCTTTGGGGCCGATTTTGCCCCGAATGTGGTGGTGTTTAGCCCTTCACGGCCATTTTTGCTCCGACAACGGGGGCGTTTTGCCCTTTGTGGCCGATTGTGCTGAAAATCTGGGGATGTTTTGGCTCTGATGCCAGGTCTTTCCCGAAATAGGAGGCGCTTTGCGGTTTTACAGGTGTCTTTTGGGAGGAAATTCGGGCATGCTTGTGTCCTTTATAATCTCACTGTGCTTTGCCTTTTATGGATCGTTTCCACCAAAGTCTGGGCCTTCTTCAGCCCTTTTTTTGATAGTTTTGACCCAAATCTGGCCTGCTTTGGCCCTTTTCGGCCCAGTTTTGACCTAAATCTGGGTCTGCTTGGGCCCTTCCTGGTCCTTGCAACCAAAATCTGGGCCTGCTTTGGCCCTTTTTGGGCCAGTTCTGACCCAAATCTGGGCCTGCTTTGGCACGTTTTGGCTATTCTGACCCAAAGCTCAGCGTGCTTTGCCCTTTTTGGCCCTTTTCAACTCAAATCTGGGCCTGCTTTGGCCCTTTTTGGGCCAGTTTTGACCCAAATCTGGGCCTGCTTTCCCTTCTTTCTCCATTCTTAACCCAAATCTCAGAAGCTTTTGCCCCTTATGACTAGTTTTACACCAAATCTGGGACTGTTTGTGTGCTTTTCCCCTTTCTGGCCATTTTTAACCCCCCAAAAAGGGGATGTTTTGCTTTCCCTACATTTTTTTGCCCTAAATACGGGGCTGCTTTTACTGGTTGGAGACATTTCTGTTTCAAATGTTGGGATGTCTTTCCATTTTTGGCGATTTTTGCCCCAAATAGGGACATCTTTGGGCTTTTAAGCCTTTTTTTACCCCAAATCTGGGGATGTTTTCCTTTTTATGGCCATTTTTTCCCCAAATATTCAGAGAATGTGTCCTTTTTTGGCATGTTTTGCCCCAGATATGGGCATTTCTCTGCCTTATATGGGCATTTTTGGTCCCAAATATGGGCAGGTTTCCTCTTCATGGCTGTTTTTGCCCCAAATATTTGGATGCTTTTGCCTCTCTCGGCCATTTTTGCCCCAAATATTCAGATAATTCGTCGCCTTTTTGTCATTTTTGCCCCAAATATTCAGGTAATTTGTCTTTTTTTGGCGCTTTTGCCCCAAATATGGGCATTTCTCTGCCTTATATGGGCATTTTTGGTCCCAAATATGGGGAGGTTTCATCTTCTTGGCCATTTTTGCCCCAAATATTTGGATGCTTTTGCCTCTCTCGGCCATTTTTGCCCCAAATATTCAGATAATTTGACTTTTTTTTCTGCCATTTCTGCCCCAAATAATCAGATAATTTGGCTTTCTTTGGCTTTTTTGCCCCAAATATGGGCATTTCTCTGCCTTATATGGGCATTTTTGGTCCCAAATATGGGCATTTTCCCTCCTCTTTTGTCCGATTTCCCCCGCAAAATCGGGCGATACTTTTTCCTTTTTTTTTTATTTTTGCCCTTTCCCCCCACCTTTTCTCTCCTTTTTTTTTGCTTTTTAACCCACTTTTTCCCCCCCCACCTAAAAAACCCACTTTTTTATCGCGCGCCCGAAGAAACACCACCACCACCCCCTCCCCCCCCAAAAAAAACCCGCAATTTTAAGTCTTCGGGACGCGCCCGGAGGAAAAAAAAGGGGTGAAACCCATCGTTGGGTTTTTTGGTTTTTTTTTTCTTAAACTGGGGAGGGAATTGGGGTGAAAACGCCTCGGATGGGTGAAAAAGGGGTTGGGGGGCCCCCACCCCAAAAAAATTGGCCGGGGGGAGGGGTTTTTGTACGGCGGAGGGGGGCGTCGGTGTCACCGTGGCAATGCTGGTGGTATCGACGCGTGGGGCAGCGGGACAGCCGTCACCGTCTCCTCCGGTAAGTCTTCGTCCCCAACATCTCGCCGTGACTAATTTTGACATTTTTCGCCCCAAATTTTAGCCGGGGGCGGGGGGGGAAGGCAGGCAGGACACTTTCCTCCCCCCCCCTTTTCTTGGGGGGGGCCAAAACCCCAGCGAAATGGGTGAAAAACGTCATATTTTCTTTTTTTGAGGGCGTTTCATCGAGGGGTGAGGGTCGTTTGGGGTGAAAAAGTCGATTTTTCGTTAATTTTTTTTTTTTAGGGGGGGGGTGTTTGGGCCGTGGGGGAAAAATGGGGCGAAAAGTCGATTTTTTTTTTGGTTGTTTTTTGGAGGGTTTTTCCCTTCGAAAAAGGGATTCGCCTTGAGGCAGTTTTGAGGGCAGAATTTGGCAAAAAAAGGGTAATTCGAAGGTCATTTTTTTTCTATTTTTTAGGGAGGAATTAGTTTTGAGGTGATTGGATGGTCAAAAATAGGTCCAAAAAAACCCCAAAATCGAGTTTTTAGGGTCTTTTTTTTTTCCTAGGAGAGGAAAAAATATCGCCCACAGGCGATTTAACGGCGCGTTTCGCGGGGGGGTGTGTGTGACGTAATTTTAGGGTCTTTTTGGGGGGAGAAATGTAATTTTAGGGTCTTTCTGGAGGGCGAAAATTAATTTGGAGGCGATTTGACGATGAAAAATAGGTCAAAAGGTGGTTTTTGAGTCGGGTTTTCGTTGTTTTCGAGGCGATTTGGGAGAAATAGGCGAAAATGTCGATTTTTAGGGTCTTTTCTTTTTTTTCTTGGGAGGGGGAAAATAACCCACAGGTGATTCGGTGGCAAAAATGGGCCAAAAAAAAAAAAAAAAGATGATTTTAGGGTTCTTTCGGTGGAAAAAATAGTCTGTAGGTGATGGGATGGCGGAATTGGGCAAAAAAAAGTCAATTTAGGGTCTTTTTTTCTTAATAATGCGGGGCAATTTGATGGAAAAAAGGCTCAAAAAGCCCCACATTTCTGTGGTTTTCGGGTTTTTTGGGGGAGAAAAAATGAGATTTGGGGTCAAAGAGGCTCCACGTGCGGATTTTTTGTGCCGGGAGATGTTTAGTTTTGGGGCGGAAAATGATATTTTTCTCCGAGGGACGGTATTTAATTGAGGGGATTTGGGGTAGAGTAGAAATAGCGATTTTTATTTTTTATTTTTAATCCCTTAAATAAGAGATTTTTATTAAGAAGTGTTTTTTTTTCTTTCCGGGGGAGAAAATGCTTCTTTTAGGCAAAAAAAGGGGGAGGAAAAAAAAAAAAAAAGGACGTTTAGGGCCAAAATAAGCCGTGAAGAAAATATTTGGTAGATTTTGACCTTTTTTTTCTTTTTTGGGGTTTTTTTTTATGGGTTTTTACGTGTTTGGTGGATCTTACGTAAAAGATACCGATTTTATATTTTAGATATAAGTATTTTCAATGTATATACATTTAAAAATACAAATATAGTGGTATTTATAAATAATATATATTTTTCTATATATTTATATATTTTTCTATATATTTATATATTTTTCTATATATTTATAAATATATGGAAAAATATATAATTTTTTTCTATATATTTATATATTTTTTCTATATATTTATATATTTTTCTATATATTTATAAATATATGGAAAAATATATAATTTTTTTCTATATATTTATATATTTTTCTATATATTTATATATTTTTCTATATATTTATATATTTTTTCTATATATTTTTATAGTTTTCGGTATTTTTCTATATATTTACATAGAAAATATATAAAAATATATATTGAGATGTACAAAAATCCATATATTTTTTATATATATATATATTTTAGGTCATAAATTCTAAGTTAAAAGAGGAGAAATGTCGGGATTTTTGAGTGAAATTTGCGGCTTAAAAGTCCCTGAATTCGGGTCTTTGTGAATTTTCTTGATCTTATTTTTCTTTTTTGGTGATTTTTTTATTTTTTTTTTTAAATCACTTTTTTTTTTTTTTTCCCTCCAAAAAGCGGCGTTTTTTGGGGGGGGCTTTTAGGCGAATTTGGCGGGGGGGGGGGGGTTTAGTCTTGGCTTAAAAAAAAACCCCAAAACCTTAATTTTTATAGTCATTTTAGGGCAGTTTGAGGGGATTTTAACAGGAACCATGAATTCAACTATAAATAATGATTGTTTTCCCCCAAATTTCGCTTATTAACGAATCATTAATTAAGAAAATGTTACATTTTAAGCAGGGACATAAGGGGGGGGGGGGGATTTTTGCCCTTTTTGAACCATTATCGTGATTTTTTTTCTATAATATCTATTTATTTATTTAACCCATAACCGCACAAAATCTCCCCGTTAATTGAAATTTTTCATCAATTATCGCTAATTAGGGCTCCGTGGGTCCCGAAATGGGGCATTTCGGGGTACATTTAGGGGTGAAAAGGATCAATTAAATTAGAAGTTTTCTATTTTTTTTAATTGTTTTTTTTTTTTAAGGGTTGTTCCCCCCCCCCCCCAAAAAATGGCCGGTTTTCGCCCCGCAGGTGGCAGCTGCGGTTCTTTGTTTTTCAGCCCAGTTTTGCCCAAAATAGCCCGGTTTCGGTTTCGAAAACAGCAAAAGAAAAAAAAAAAAAACAAAACCGAGAAGTGACTTTTTTTTTTTTACCCGATTCCTCTTTTTTTTTTTTTTTTTATTGGCTTGAAAAATGATTATTTCTTTTTTTTTTTTTTTTCATTAAAAAAACCTCCGATGAAGCAAAACCCGCCTAAAAACCAAAAAAAAAAAAAAAAACAAAAAACCAACAAACCCCCAAAAACCCAACAAAAACCAGCCCCTGGTTTGGGTGAAAAAGCAGCTTTTTTTTTTGGGGGGGGGGAAGAGGAATTTTTGGGGTGAATTCAGGCTGGTTTGGGGCGATTTCAGGCGGGTTTTTAAGGGGGGGGGGGAAATAGATAGAATTGAAACATATCGCGATATATTTTCATAGATATTAAATATATTTCTTGAATCGGGGGCATGAAAGGGATTGGATGGTTTTAATCGATATTTTAATCCATTTAATAGATATTTTAATCCATTTAATAGGTATTTTAAGGTATTTTAAGGTATTTTAAGGTATTTTAAGGTATTTTAAGGTATTTTAAGGTATTTTAATAGGTATTTTAATGCCAACAGATATTTTAACGTATTTGATTACGCTAATTACCCACCGCTAATTACCCACGAGGCAATTAATTAAGCCCTGAAGAGCCGGGCAAGCGCTGGACTTAATTTAGTTAGAGGTTGAAGCTAATTAACGGCTTTTTAATGAGATTTGGGGGCAATGTTATTTTTTGTATTATTTTTTAATTATTTTTAACTTCCCTCGAAGGAGATTTTTGGGGTCGCAATTAGGGGCGGAGGAGCGGCGTTAATTAGCGGCTGGCGGTTAATGACAGGCTGCCTCCCCCCCGCCGGGGAGGGGCTGATTGCGGCCGGGTCGTTAATTAGGGCGGTTGAGGTTGATTAATCGGAGGAGGGGGGGTGGTGTTAATTGCAGGAGCTGCTTTAATTGCCGTCATTAAGGGCTTTAATTGACTTAGGGGGGGCCGGCGACTCGATGGGGTGGAGCGCAGCCGCGGCCCCAGGGCCGGTACTGGTCCCGTACTGGTCCCAGTTGGTACTGGTCCTGTACTGGTCCTGCAGGAGCGGCTATAGGGCGCCGGTACTGGTCCCGTACTGGTCCCAGTTGGTACTGGTCCAGTACTGGTCCCGTACTGGTCCCAGTTGGTACTGGTCCAGTACTGGTCCTGCAGGAGCGGCTATAGGGTGCCGGTACTGGTCCATTACTGGTCCCAGCTGGTACTGGTCCGGTACTGGTCCTCTAGATCCAGCTACAGCATGCCGGTACTGGTCCCAGTATGGGGTACTGGTCCAGTACTGGTCCTGCAGGAGCAGCTAGGGGTGCCGGTACTGGTCCGGTACTGGTCCCAGTTGGTACTGGTCTAGTACTGGTCCGGTAGAAGCAGCTAGGGGGCCGGTACTGGTCCCAGCTGGTACTGGTCCCGTACTGGTCCTGCAGGAGCAGCTAGGGGTGCCGGTACTGGTCCAGTGCTGGTCCCAGCTGGTACTGGTCCCGTACTGGTCCTCTAGATCCAGCTACAGCATGCCGGTACTGGTCCCAGTATGGGGTACTGGTCCTGCAGGAGTGGCTAGGGGGGCTGGTACTGGTCCGGTACTGGTCCCAGTTGGTACTGGTCCAGTACTGGTCCTGCAGGAGCAGCTAGGGGTGCCGGTACTGGTCCAGTACTGGTCCCAGTTGGTACTGGTCCAGTACTGGTCCCGCAGGAGCAGCTAGGGGGCCGGTACTGGTCTGGTACTGGTCCCAGTTGGTACTGGTCCCATACTGGTCCTGCAGGAGCGGCTACAGGGTGCCAGTACTGGTCCAGTGCTGGTCCCAGCTGGTACTGGTCCAGTGCTGGTCCCGGTCCAATGCTGGTCCCAGCTGGTACTGGTCCCGTACTGGTCCTGCAAGAGTGGCTATAGGGTGCCGGTACTGGTCCAGTACTGGTACTAGTCCAGTAGTGGTCCAGTAGAAGCAGCTGTGGGGTGCCGGTACTGGTCCCAGTTGGTACTGGTCCGGTACTGGTCCGGTAGAAGCAGCTGTGGGGGGCCAGTACTGGTCCGGTACTGGTCCTGCAGGAGCGGCTAGGGTGCCGGTACTGGTCCAGTGCTGGTCCCAGCTGGTACTGGTCCGGTACTGGTCCTCTAGATCCAGCTACAGCATGCCGGTACTGGTCCCAGTATGGGGTACTGGTCCAGTACTGGTCTGGTAGAAGCGGCTATAGGGTGCCAGTGCTGGTCCCAGCTGGTACTGGTCCCGTACTGGTCCTCTAGATCCAGCTACGGGGTGCCGGTACTGGTCCCAGTATGGGGTACGGGTCCAGTACTGGTCCTGCAGGAGCAGCTAGGGGTGCCGGTACTGGTCCCAGTTGGTACTGGTCCAGTACTGGTCCGGTAGAAGCAGCTAGGGGGCCGGTACTGGTCCGGTACTGGTCCCAGCTGGTACTGGTCCAGTACTGGTCCTGCAGGAGCAGCTATAGGGTGCCGGTACTGGTCCCGTACTGGTCCAGTACTGGTCCTGCAGGAGCGGCTATAGGGCGCCGGTACTGGTCCCGTACTGGTCCAGTACTGGTCCTGCAGGAGCAGCTATAGGGTGCCGGTACTGGTCCAGTACTGGGCCGGTACTGGTCCTGCAGGAGCAGCTAGGGGTGCCGGTACTGGTCCAGTACTGGTCCCGGTTGGTACTGGTCCAGTACTGGTCCGGTAGAAGCAGCTAGGGGGCCGGTACTGGTCCGGTACTGGTCCCGTACTGGTCCTGCAGGAGCGGCTATAGGGCGCCGGTACTGGTCCAGTGCTGGTCCCAGCTGGTACTGGTCCGGTACTGGTCCTCTAGATCCCGCTACAGCATGCCGGTACTGGTCCCAGTATGGGGTACTGGTCCAGTACTGGTCCTGCAGGAGCAGCTAGGGGTGCCGGTACTGGTCCGGTACTGGTCCCAGTTGGTACTGGTCTAGTACTGGTCCGGTAGAAGCAGCTAGGGGGCCGGTACTGGTCCCAGCTGGTACTGGTCCCGTACTGGTCCAGCAGGAGCAGCTAGGGGTGCCGGTACTGGTCCAGTGCTGGTCCCAGCTGGTACTGGTCCCGTACTGGTCCTCTAGATCCAGCTACAGCATGCCGGTACTGGTCCCAGTATGGGGTACTGGTCCTGCAGGAGTGGCTAGGGGGGCTGGTACTGGTCCGGTACTGGTCCAGTACTGGTCCTGCAGGAGCGGCTATAGGGGGCCGGTACTGGTCCGTTACTGGTCCCAGTTGGTACTGGTCCAGTACTGGTCCTGCAGGAGCGGCTAGGGAGGCCGGTACTGGTCCCGTACTGGTCCCAGCTGGTACTGGGCCGGTACTGGTCCAGCAGGAGCAGCTAGGGGGGCCGGTACTGGTCCCGTACTGGTCCCAGCTGGTACTGGTCCGGTACTGGTCCTCTAGATCCAGCTACAGCATGCCGGTACTGGTCCCAGTATGGGGTACTGGGCCGGTACTGGTCCTGCAGGAGCAGCTAGGGGTGCCGGTACTGGTCCAGTACTGGTCCCAGTTGGTACTGGTCCAGTACTGGTCCGGTAGAAGCAGCTAGGGGGCCGGTACTGGTCCGGTACTGGTCCAGTACTGGTCCTGCAGGAGCGGCTATAGGGCGCCGGTACTGGTCCAGTGCTGGTCCCAGCTGGTACTGGTCTGGTACTGGTCCTCTAGATCCAGCTACAGCATGCCGGTACTGGTCCCAGTATGGGGTACTGGGCCGGTACTGGTCCTGCAGGAGCAGCTAGGGGTGCCGGTACTGGTCCGGTACTGGTCCCAGTTGGTACTGGTCCAGTACTGGTCCGGTAGAAGCAGCCGTGGCGGGCCAGTACTGGTCCGGTACTGGTCCCAGTTGGTACTGGTCCGGTACTGGTCCTGCAGGAGCGGCTATAGGGGGCCGGTACTGGTCCCGTACTGGTCCCAGTTGGTACTGGTCCGGTACTGGTCCTGCAGGAGCGGCTATAGGGCGCCGGTACTGGTCCCAGTTGGTACTGGTCCGGTACTGGTCCTGCAGGAGCGGCTATAGGGGGCCGGTACTGGTCCCGTACTGGTCCCAGTTGGTACTGGTCCAGTACTGGTCCTGCAGGAGCGGCTATAGGGGGCCGGTACTGGTCCGTTACTGGTCCCAGTTGGTACTGGTCCAGTACTGGTCCTGCAGACGCAGCTGTGGGTGGCCGGTACTGGCCCAGTACGGGTTAACTGGGGGGGGTCCGGTATCCGTACTGGTCCGGTACTGGTACGTACTGGTCCCGCAGGAGCAGCTGTGGGGGTGCCGTTACTGGTCCCAGTAGGGGGGCAACTGGTGAGAGGGCCGGTACTGGTCCAGCCGGGGCAGCTGTGGGGTGTGGTGCTGGTCCGTACTGGTCCATACTGGTCCGTACTGGTCCTGTAGAAGCAGCTCTGGGGCTACAGGTGGGAATTCCTGTGTGTATGGGGGAATTTGCACCAAAATTGGGGGGTTTTGCACCAAAAATTGTGGGGGGGGGGGCGTGTTTGCCCCAAAACCGGTGTTTTTTTGCCTCCAAATGGGGGGGGGTGGGGGGGTGTCTTTGCGCCCGTTTGCCCCCAAACGGTGATTTTTTTGGCAGCAAAAATGTTGGGGGGTTTGGGGGGGGGGTGTCTTCGCCCGAAAACGGTGGATTCTACCCCAAACGAGGGGCATTTTCCCAAAAACGGTGATTTTTTTTTTTTTTTTTTGTTCGCTCTCAAATTGGGGGGTGGGGGGGGGAACGTGTGTGTGTTTCTTTTCGCTCCCAAAAATGGCGATTTTTCGCTCTCGAATTGGGGGGGGGGGGGTTTCGTTTCTCAGAAACGGTGATTTTTCGCTTTTAAATTTGGGGCGGGGGGGAGGGGGGGCACGTGTGTTTCTTTTCGCTCCCAAAAATGGCCATTTTCCGCTCTCAAATGGGGGGGGAGGGGGCTTCTTTACCCCCAAACCGGTGATTTCTGCCCCCGAACCGAAGCGGGGAGGGGGGGGTGTTTTTGTCCTCTTTTGCCCCAAAACTGGCCATTCCCCCCCCAAAAAAAACCAAAAAAACAACCAATCCCCCTTTGCCCCCCGCCACCTCTTTCCCCAAAACCTGCGGATTTCCCCTCAAAACGTGTGGTTTTTTTTCCCCCCCCCCCCAAAAAAAAAAAATAACCCGACAGAAGGTTCCCGAGCCCCCGACCTCTTCCCGCTGGTCGCCTGCGGCTCCTCGTCGGCCACCCAGAGCCTCTACTCGGTGGCCTGCGCGGCCTTGGGCTTCGTCCCCGCCGACATCGCCTTCGACTGGAGCGATTCCGGCAACCGGAGCGTCGCCGGGGCTTGGGTGGCCTACCCGGCCGTGCCCGTAGCCCGCCGCTACGCCGCCGCTAGCCACCTCAGCCTGCCGCTAGCCCAGGGCAAGAGCCAACAGCCCTTTTATTGCCGGGTGCGGCACCTGACGGGAGAACGCGTGGCCAAGGTCGTCAATCCCGGTGAGTGGAGGGGACGCGGGGACACCGTGGGAAGGGGCGGGGGGGGGGGGGCCCTTCCCGGCATCCCGGCGCATCCCAGTGCTTCCCAGTGTGGCCGCGTCCTTCCCTGAGCTTCATCCCAGTATGGCCGCGTCCTTCCCAGTATGGCCGCGTCCTTCCCTGAGCTTCATCCCAGTATGGCCGCGTCCTTCCCTGAGCTTCATCCCAGTGCTCCTTCCCAGTATGGCCGCGTCCTTCCCAGTATGGCCGCGTCCTTCCCAGTATGGCTTCATCCTTCCCTGAGCTTCATCCCAGTATGGCCGCGTCCTTCCCTGAGCTTCATCCCAGTGCTCCTTCCCAGTATGGCCGCATCCTTCCCAGTATGGCCGCGTCCTTCCCTGAGCTTCATCCCAGTATGGCCGCATCCTTCCCAGTGCTGCATCCCAGTATGGCCGCGTCCTTCCCAGTATGGCTTCATCCCTCCCTGAGCTTCATCCCAGTATGGCCGCGTCCTTCCCTGAGCTTCATCCCAGTATGGCCGCGTCCTTCCCTGAGCTTCATCCCAGTATGGCCGCGTCCTTCCCAGTATGGCCGCGTCCTTCCCAGTATGGCCGCGTCCTTCCCTGAGCTTCATCCCAGTATGGCCGCGTCCTTCCCAGTGTGGCCGCGTCCTTCCCTGAGCTTCATCCCAGTGTGGCCGCGTCCTTCCCAGTGTGGCCGCGTCCTTCCCAGTGTGGCCGCGTCCTTCCCTGAGCTTCATCCCAGTATGGCCGCGTCCTTCCCCGTATGGCCGCGTCCTTCCCAGTGCTGCATCCCAGTATGGCCGCGTCCTTCCCAGTATGGCCGCGTCCTTCCCTGAGCTTCATCCCAGTATGGCCGCGTCCTTCCCAGTATGGCCGCGTCCTTCCCCGAGCTTCATCCCAGTATGGCCGCATCCTTCCCCGAGCTTCATCCCAGTATGGCCACATCCTTCCCAGTATGGCCGCATCCTTCCCCGAGCTTCATCCCAGTATGGCCACATCCTTCCCAGTATGGCCGCGTCCTTCCCTGAGCTTCATCCCAGTATGGCCACGTCCTTCCCAGTGTGGCCGCGTCCTTCCCTGAGCTTCATCCCAGTGCTGCTTCCCAGTATGGCCGCGTCCTTCCCAGTATGGCTTCATCCCTCCCTGAGCTTCATCCCAGTATGGCCGCGTCCTTCCCAGTATGGCCGCGTCCTTCCCAGTGCTGCATCCCAGTATGGCCGCGTCCTTCCCAGTATGGCTTCATCTCTCCCCTGAGCTTCATCCCAGTATGGCCGCGTCCTTCCCAGTGTGGCCGCGTCCTTCCCTGAGCTTCATCCCAGTGCTGCTTCCCAGTATGGCCGCGTCCTTCCCAGTATGGCTTCATCCCTCCCTGAGCTTCATCCCAGTATGGCCGCGTCCTTCCCAGTATGGCCGCGTCCTTCCCAGTGCTGCATCCCAGTATGGCCGCGTCCTTCCCAGTATGGCTTCATCCCTCCCTGAGCTTCATCCCAGTATGGCCGCGTCCTTCCCAGTGCCGCATCCTTCCCTGAGCTTCATCCCAGTGCCGCATCCCAGTGCTGCATCCCAGCACCCGGAGCATCCTTCCCAGTGCGGCCGCATCCTTCCCAGTGCCGCATCCCAGTATGGCCGCATCCTTCCCAGTGCCGCATCCCGGTGCCGCATCCTTCCCTGAGCTTCATCCCAGTGCGGCCGCATCCATCCCGGCTCCGCATCCCAGTGCGGCCGCGTCATTCCCAGCTCCGCATCCCAGTGCGGCCGCGTCATTCCCGGCGCTTCATCCCAGCGCCGCTGCCATCCTTCCCGGTGCCGCATCCCAGCTCCGCGTCCCGCTCCGGCCGCATCCTCCCCCTTCCCTCCCCCCCCCCCCTCCCTCCTGCGCCATCCCGGTGGGTGTGTCCCCCCCTGACCCATCCCCCCCCCCCTCCCACCGTTCCCGCCCCAGATCCCGTCGACGTGGTCCCCGTTGTCACCCTCCGCCCGCCTTCCCGCGAGGACTTCGAGGGTCCCTACCGCAATTCCAGCCTCCTCTGCCAATTCCGGGGTCCCCGTCGGCCGGAAACCCCTTTCCGGTGGTTGAAAAACGGGATCCCCCTTCAAGAAGGGATCACCACCGAAAACCCGGTGACCGACGGGCGAGGGGCTTACGTGGCCAACAGCTGGGCCACCGTCACCGAAGCCCCAGTGGGACGCCGGCACTGTCTACACTTGCCAAGTGGCCGGGGAGTTGAGGAACACCAGTAAAGCGCTGGAATGCGGCTGTAAGTCATACTGGGGGACGGGACGTAATTTTGGGGGGCAACCAACCCCAGGGTGGCAGGGACGTCATTTTGGAGGGCGACCACCCCCGCCACCATCAACCCCGGGGTGGCGGGGGACGTAATTTTGGGGGGGCGACCACCCCGCCCACCATCAACCCCGAGGTGGCGGGGACGTCATTTTGGAGGGCGACCAACCCCAGAGTGGCGGGGGACGTCATTTTGGGGGGCGACCACCTTGCCACCATCAACCCCCAAGGTGGTGGGGACGTAATTTTGGAGGGTGACCAACCCCAGGGTGCTGGGGACGTAATTTTGGAGGGCGACCATCCCGCCACCCTTGACCCCGGGGTGGCGGGGACGTAATTTTGGGGGGCGACCACCCCGCCACCATCAACCCCGGGGTGGCGGGGACGTCATTTTGGAGGGCAACCATCAACTCTGACCTTCTCCTAGATGGCCGGCCGGAAGGGGGTGAGGATATCGCCGTCCGCGTCATTCCCCCCTCCTTCGCCGACATCTTCAAGGACAAAGTAGCCAAACTGACCTGCAAGGTGGCCAACTTGCCCAGCGTGGAAGGTTTGGTCATCTCCTGGTGGAAAGAAAACGGGGAGAAGCTGGAAACCAAGACGGGGCCTCAGGTCCTCCAACCCAACGGGCTCTTCGGGGTGGAAGGGGTGGCCACCGTCTGCGCCGACGAGTGGGACAAGGGGGACGTCTACACCTGCAAGGTCACCCACCCCGAGCTCCTCTTCCCCGCCGAGGTCAAGCTGCAGAAGACCAGCGGTAGGTCCTTTTTTGGGGGAAAACGGGGGGGGGCGGGGGGGGGCAGGAATCGAGTTTTTGGGTTTTTTGTTTTTTAGGGAATTTGAGGAGGAAATGGGGGAATCTGCATCGCGGTTTGGTTGTTTTTTTGGGGGGGAATTCGGGGGAGAAATGGGGCGCCATCGCGTCGGGTTTTTTTGAGGGGGGGGGATTGGGGAGAAACGGGCGAAATTGGATCCCGTTTGGGGGGATTTTGGGGGAAAAAGGGGTGTAGTCGCATCATTTTTTCTCTTTTTTTTTTTTTTTGAATTGCGGGGAAAAACGGGTGCGATCGCATTGACTTTTTTTGCCATTTGGGGGAAAATCGGGTGAAATCGCCTCGCATTTTTTTTTTTTTTTTGGAATTTTGGGGAGAAACGGGGGCGATCGCATCATCGTTATTTTGGGAATTTCGAGGCGGGGGGGGAAACGGGTGCAACGGCATCGCCTTTTTTTTTTTTATGAAATTTGGGGGGAAATGGGTGAAATCGCGTCACATTTTTTCCGAAATCTGGGAGAAATGGGTGCAATGCACGATTTCTTTTGCCAAATCGAGAGAAATTGACCCAATTCCCCCCTTTCTTTCGCAAAATTGAGAGACAGGGACCCAATTCCCCCATTTCTTTTGCCTAAATCCAAGCAAAATGATTCAATTCCACCTTTTCTTTCGCAAAATCGAGAGAAATTGACCCAATTCCCCCATTTCTTTTCGCAAAATCGAGGGGAAAGGGACCAATTCCCCCATTTCTCTTGCAAAATCGAGAGAAATTGACCCAATTCCCCCATTTCTCTTGCCTAAATCCAAGGAAAACGATGCGATCGCACCTTTTTTTGGGGCTAAATCTGAGGACATTGACCCAATTCCCCCATTTCTCTTGCCTAAATCCAAGGAAAACGATGCGACCGCACCTTTTTTGGGCCAAATCTGAGGGGGAAAACGATGCGATTCCCCCCCTTTCTTTTGCAAAATCGAGAGGAAAGGGACCCAATTCCCCCATTTCTCTTCCCTAAATCAAGGAAAATGATTCAATTCCACCTTTTCTTTTCACTAAATCGAGAGAAATTGACCCAATTCCCCCATTTCTTTCGCAAAAATCGAGGGGAAAGGGACCCAATTCCCCCATTTCTCTTGCAAAAATCGAGAGAAATTGACCCAATTCACCCATTTCTCGCCTAAATCAAGGAAAACAATGCGACCGCACCTTTTTTGGGGCTAAATCTGAGGACATTGACCCACATTCCCCCATTTCTCTTGCCTAAATCCAAGGAAAACGATGTGATCGCACCTTTTTTGGGGCTAAATCTGAGGAAATTGACCCAATTCCCCCATTTCTCTTGCCTAAATCAAGAGAAAACGATGCGATCGCACCTTTTTTGGGGCTAAATCTGAGGAAATTGACCCAATTCCCCCCTTTCTTTTGCCTAAATCCAAGGAAAACGATTCAATGCCACCTTTTCTTTCGCAAAAATCGAGAGAAAGGGACCAAATCCCCCCATTTCTGTTTCCTAAATCCAAGGAAAACGATGCGACCGCACCTTTTTTGGGGCCAAATCTGAGGGGAAAACGACGCGATTCCCCCCTTTCTTTCGCAAAATCGAGAGGAAAGGGACCCAATTCCCCCATTTCTCTTGCCTAAATCCAAGGAAAACGATGCGATCGCACCTTTTTTGGGGCTAAACCTGAGGACATTGACCCAATTCCCCCATTTCTCTTGCCTAAATCCAAGGAAAAACGATGCGATCGCACCTTTTTTGGGGCTAAATCTGAGGAAATTGACCCAATTCCCCCCTTTCTCTTGCCTAAATCCAAGGAAAACGATTCAATGCCACTTTTCTTTCGCAAAAATCGAGAGAAAGGGACCAAATCCCCCCATTTCTCTTGCCTAAATCCAAGGAAAACGATGCGACCGCACCTTTTTTGGGGCCAAATCTGAGGGAAAAAACGATGCGATTCCCCCCTTTCTTTCACAAAATCGAGAGGAAAGGGACCCAATTCCCCCATTTCTTTTGCCTAAATCCAAGGAAAATGATTCAATTCCACCTTTTCTTTCACTAAATCGAGAGAAATTGACCCAATTCCCCCATTTTCTTTCGCAAAATCGAGGGGAAAGGGACCCAATTCCCCCATTTCTCTTGCAAAATCGAGAGAAATTGACCCAATTCCTCCATTTCTTTTGCCTAAATCCAAGGAAAATGATGCGATCGCACCTTTTTTGGGGCTAAACCTGAGGAAATTGACCCAGTTCCCCCCTTTCTCTTGCCTAAATCCAAGGAAAACGATTCAATGCCACCTTTTCTTTCGCAAAATCGAGAGAAAGGGACCAAATCCCCCCATTTCTCTTGCCTAAATCCAAGGAAAACGATGCGACCGCACCTTTTTTGGGGCCAAATCTGAGGGGAAAACGATGCGATTCCCCCCTTTCTTTCGCAAAATCGAGAGGAAAGGGACCCAATTCCCCCATTTCTTTTGCCTAAATCCAAGGAAAACGATGCGATCGCACCTTTTTTGGGGCTAAACCTGAGGAAATTGACCCAATTCCCCCCTTTCTTTTGCCTAAATCCAAGGAAAACGATTCAATGCACCTTTTCTTTCGCAAAAATCGAGAGAAAGGGACCAAATCCCCCCATTTCTGTTTCCTAAATCCAAGGAAAACGATGCGACCGCACCTTTTTTGGGGCCAAATCTGAGGGGAAAACGACGCGATTCCCCCCTTTCTTTCGCGAAATCGAGAGGAAAGGGACCCAATTCCCCCATTTCTTTTGCCTAAATCCAAGGAAAACGATGCGATCGCACCTTTTTGGGGCTAAACCTGAGGAAATTGACCCAATTCCCCCATTTCCCTTGCCTAAATCCAAGGAAAACGATGCGATCGCACCTTTTTTGGGGCTAAACCTGAGGACATTGACCCAATTCCCCCCTTTCTTTTGCCTAAATCCAAGGAAAACGATTCAATGCCACCTTTTCTTTCGCAAAAATCGAGAGAAAGGGACCCAAATCCCCCCATTTCTGTTGCCTAAATCAAGGAAAACGATGCGACCCGCACCTTTTTTGGGGCCAAATCTGAGGGAAAAACGATGCGATTCCCCCCTTTCTTTCGCAAAATCGAGAGGAAAGGGACCCAATTCCCCATTTCTTTTGCCTAAATCCAAGGAAAACGATGTGATCGCACCTTTTTTGGGGCTAAATCTGAGGACATTGACCCAATTCCCCCATTTCTCTTGCCTAAATCAAGGAAAAACGATGCGATCGCACCTTTTTTGGGGCTAAACCTGAGGAAATTGACCCAATTCCCCCCTTTCTTTTGCCTAAATCCAAGGAAAACGATTCAATGCCACCTTTTCTTTCGCAAAAATCGAGAGGAAAGGGACCCAATTCCCCATTTCTTTTGCCTAAATCCAAGGAAAACGATGCGACCGCACCTTTTTTGGGGCCAAATCTGAGGGAAAAACGATGCGATTCCCCCCTTTCTTTCGCAAAATCGAGAGGAAAGGGACCAATTCCCCCATTTCTTTTGCCTAAATCCAAGGAAAACGATGCGATCGCACCTTTTTTGGGGCTAAATCTGAGGACATTGACCAAATCCCCCCATTTCTGTTGCCTAAATCAAGGAAAACGATGCGACCGCACCTTTTTTGGGGCCAAATCTGAGGGGAAAACGACGCGATTCCCCCCTTTCTTTCGCGAAAATCGAGCGGAAAGGGACCCGATTCCCCCCCCCGCTTCTTTTGCCCAAATCCGCGGAAAACCCATGCGATTCCCCTTTCCTTGGGAACGCCGCCGTAACCCTCCCCCTCACCCCCTTTCCAGGCCGCGACGCCCAGAGCCCCCTCCATCTACGTCTTCCCCCGCCCGCCGACCAGCTCTCCATGCACGAAAGCGCCACCGTCACCTGCCTGGTGAAGGGTTT
>NC_071494.1:296740-383819 GCF_028500815.1 Rissa tridactyla | reverse complement strand
GTGACACCCCCTCGAAAAAAGTGGGGCCCCCCCGAAAATGGGGTGAACCCCCCAAAACAGGCGTGACCTCCCCCCAAATAACGTGGGGCACCCCCAAAAATTAAGGGGTGCCCCCCCAAACATGGGGGCCCCCCAATTAACAGGTAACTCCCCCAAAATGGGGTGACCCCCCCCAATTAAGAGATGCCTCCCCAATTAAGACATAACTCCCCCAATTAAGGGACGACCCCCAATTAAGGGGTGCTCCCCCCAGTTAAGGCATGCCTCCCCAATTATAGGGTCCCCCCCTAATTAACGGGTATCCCCCCCCCAATTAAGGGCTGCCCCTCAATTAAGCTCTGAGCCTCCCCAGTCATGGGGGCCATCCCCTAATTAAGGGGTGCCCCCCCAAATAAGGGGTGCCCTCCAATTAAGGGGTGCCCCTCAATTAAGCGCCGAGCCTCCCCTAATTAAGGGCACCCCCCACAATTAAGGGATGTCCCCCCCCAATTAAAGGGTGCCCCCCAATTAAGGGGTGCCCCTCAATTAAGAGCTTAGCCCCCCCAGTTGAGGGCACCCCCCCAATTAAGGGGTGCCCCCCCCAATTAAGCTGTACCCCCCTTCGCACAGCAGGGGGCGCTAGAGGGGGGGAGGCGGGGGCAGGTCGCTCTTAAAGGGCCAGCGCACCATTTGGCAGAGGGGGCTTTTTGGGGGGGGTGTTTTCGGGGGGGGTGTGGGGTGGTGTCAGAGAGGTTTCGGGGGGGCATGTGGGGGGTGTTGGTCCTCTTCTCTCCCCCCCCCACCTCCTTCTACTCGATTTCGACGATGAGGTCGTCCCCTCCAGGCTCATGCCGGGGCGGACGTGGAGGCGGGCGACGGTCCCCGCCAGGGGGGCTGTCACCACCGTCTCCATCTTCATGGCGCTCAGGACGCAGAGGGGGTCGCCCTTGGCCACCGTCGCCCCCGCCTCCACCCGCACCTCCACCACCTCCCCCGGCATGGGGGCCCCCACCTGCCCCTTGGCCCCCCGCTCCGCCTTGGGGTGCACGTGCATCTCCTGGGGGGGGGGAGAGAGAAAGGAAAAAAGGGGGGGCGGATCAGGGGGGGTTTTGTGTCCCCCCCAGACCCCATTGTGTCCCCCAGAGCCCCCCCAGAACCACCCGTGTCCCCAACGACCCCCCCTGTGTCCCCCAAGACCCCCCCCTATGGTCCCTGGGACTCCCCCATGTCCCTTGACCCCCCCCCGTGTCCCCCAAGATCCCCTCGTGTACCCCAGGACACCCCCCATGGGTCCCCGGGACCCCCCCGTGTCCCCCAAGACCCCCCCTCTGGTCTCTGAGACTCCCCCACGATGTCCCTTAAACCCCCCCCCATGCCCCCCAAGATCCCCTCGTGTACCCCAGGACACCCCCCCATGGTCCTTGGAACCCCCCCCCCCCGTGTCCCCCAGAACCTTCACGTGTCCCCCCGAGATCATCAAAGACCCCCCCTCAGGTGCCACTGGAACCTCCAAATGCCCCCCCAAGCCCCCCCAGCCCCCCCTCCCAGCCCCCCCAATTTTCCTCACCCCCCCCCATTCCCCACACGAGGATGGAGCACCAAGAAAATCTCCCCCCGTCATCCCTCCAGCCCCCCTTCAGACCCCCCCCAGACCCCCCATCAGCCCCCCCGGCCCCCCCACTTTCATGGCCTGGGTGTCCCCCGTGAGGATGGAGCGCCGTTGCCCGTTGAGTTCCAAGTAAATCTCCCCCCATCAGCCCCCCCAACCCCCCCCAGACAACCCCGAGACCTACCCCCAGACCCCCCTGAACCCCCCCAGACCCCCCCAAACCACCCCCCAGACGCCCCCCTCCATGCCCTGAGTGTCTCACAGGAGGATGGAGCGCAGCTGCCCATTGAGTTCGGAGAAAACCTCCCCCCATCATCCCCCCAGCCCCCCCTCACACCCCCCCAAAACCCTCTGAGACACCCCCAAACCTCCCCCCGCCCCCCGGCCCCCCACCTTCATGGCCTGGGTGTCCCGCACGAGGATGGAGCGCAGCTGCCCGTTGAGCTCGAAGAAAACCTCCCGCTGCCCCGCGGCGTTCAGGTCCCCCAGCGCCAGCGCCTTGATGTGCAGCGTCTTCCCCCGCTCCAGCTCCACCTGCGCGGGCGAGGGGGGGTGTGCGAGGGGTCCCCCTCCAGTCCCCTCCCAGTGCCTCCCAGTGCCCTCCAGTCTCCTTCCAGTGCCCCCCAGTCCCCTCCCAGTCCCCTCCAGTCTCCTTCCAGTGCCTCCCAGTGCCCTCCCAGTCCTCTCCCAGTCCCCTCCAGTCTCCTTCCAGTGCCTCCCAGTGCCTTCCAGTTCCCTCCCAGTCCCCTCCAGTGCCCTCTCGGTGTCCCCAGTCCCCTCCCAGTCCCCTCCAGTCTCCTTCCAGTGCCTCCCAGTGCCTTCCAGTTCCCTCCCAGTCCCCTCCAGTGCCCTCTCGGTGTCCCCAGTCCCCTCCCAGTCCCCTCCAGTCTCCTTCCAGTGCCTCCCAGTGCCCTCCCAGTCCTCTCCCAGTCCCCTCCAGTCTCCTTCCAGTGCCTCCCAGTGCCTTCCAGTTCCCTCCCAGTCCCCTCCAGTGCCCTCTCGGTGTCCCCAGTCCCCTCCCAGTCCCCTCCAGTCTCCTTCCAGTGCCTCCCAGTGCCTTCCAGTTCCCTCCCAGTCCCCTCCAGTGCCCTCTCGGTGTCCCCAGTCCCCTCCCAGTCCCCTCCAGTCTCCTTCCAGTGCCTCCCAGTGCCTTCCAGTTCCCTCCCAGTCCCCTCCAGTGCCCTCTCGGTGTCCCCAGTCCCCTCCCAGTCCCCTCCAGTCTCCTTCCAGTGCCTCCCAGTGCCCTCCCAGTCCTCTCCCAGTCCCCTCCAGTCTCCTTCCAGTGCCTCCCAGTGCCTTCCAGTTCCCTCCCAGTCCCCTCCAGTGCCCTCTCGGTGTCCCCAGTCCCCTCCCAGTCCCCTCCAGTCTCCTTCCAGTGCCTCCCAGTGCCTTCCAGTTCCCTCCCAGTCCCCTCCAGTGCCCTCTCGGTGTCCCCAGTCCCCTCCCAGTCCCCTCCAGTCTCCTTCCAGTGCCTCCCAGTGCCTTCCAGTCCTCTCCCAGTCCCCTCCAGTCCCCTCTCGGTGTCCCCAGTCCCCTCCCAGTCCCCTCCAGTCTCCTTCCAGTGCCTCCCAGTGCCTTCCAGTCCCCTCCAGTCCCCCCTCAGTGCCCCCCGGTCCCCTCCCAGTCCCCTCCAGTCCCCTCTCAGTGACCCCCAGTCCCCTCCCAGTGCCTCCCAGTCCCCTCCAGTCTCCTCCCAGTGCCCTGTAGTCTCCTTCCAGTGCCTCCAGTCCCCTCCAGTCTCCTCCCAGTGCCTCCCAGTGCCTTCCAGTGCCCTCCCAGTCCCCTCCAGTCTCCTTCCAGTGCCTCCCAGTCCTCTCCCAGTCCCCTCCAGTCTCCTTCCAGTGCCTCCCAGTGCCTTCCAGTCCCCTCCAGTCCCCCCTCAGTGCCCCCCGGTCCCCTCCCAGTCCCCTCCAGTCCCCTCTCAGTGACCCCCAGTCCCCTCCCAGTGCCTCCCAGTCCCCTCCAGTCTCCTCCCAGTGCCCTGTAGTCTCCTTCCAGTGCCTCTCAGTCCCCTCCAGTCTCCTCCCAGTGCCTCCCAGCGCCCCCCAGCCCCCGCCCAGTGCTTCCCAGTCCCCTCCCAGTCCCCTCCAGTCTCCTTCCAGTGCCTCCCAGTGCCCTCCCAGTCCCCTCCAGTCTCCTTCCAGTGCCTCCCAGTGCCTTCCAGTCCCCTCCCAGTCCCCTCCAGTGCCCTCCCAGTGTCCCCAGTCTCCTCCCAGTCCCCTCCAGTCTCCTTCCAGTGCCTCCCAGTCCCCTCCAGTCCCCCCTCAGTGCCCCCCGGTCCCCTCCCAGTCCCCTCCCAGTCCCCTCTCAGTGACCCCCAGTCCCCTCCCAGTGCCTCCCAGTCCCCTCCAGTCTCCTCCCAGTGCCCTGTAGTCTCCTTCCAGTGCCTCCCAGTCCCCTCCAGTCTCCTCCCAGTGCCTCCCAGTGCCTTCCAGTGCCCTCCCAGTCCCCTCCAGTCTCCTTCCAGTGCCTTCCAGTGCCTCCCAGTGCCCTCCCAGTCCCCTCCAGTCCCCTCTCGGTGTCCCCAGTCCCCTCCCAGTCCCCTCCAGTCTCCTTCCAGTGCCTCCCAGTGCCTTCCAGTCCCCTCCCAGTCCCCTCCAGTCCCCCCTCAGTGCCCCCCGGTCCCCTCCCAGTCTCCTCCAGTCCCCTCCAGTCTCCTCTCAGTGCCCCCCAGTCCCCTCCCAGTGCCTCCCAGTCCCCTCCAGTCCCCTCTCAGTGTCCCCCGGTCCCCTCCCAGTCCCCTCCAGTCCCCTCCAGTCTCCTTCCAGTGCCTCCCAGTGCCCTCCAGTCCCCTAGAGTCCCCCCTCAGTGCCCCCCGGTCCCCTCCCAGTCCCCTCCAGTCTCCTCTCAGTGCCCCCCAGTCCCCTCCCAGCACCTCTCAGTCCCTTCCAGTCCCCTCCCAGTGCCTCCCAGCGCCCCCCAGCCCTCTCCCAGTGCTTCCCAGTCCCCTCCTAGTCGCCCCCCAGCCCCCAAGCCTGCCCCACCTCGAACTCCTCGGCGATGGTGGGCCCCTCGAGGAAGAGGCGGGTGCCCAGGCAGGAGACGGGGCCGAAGGTGGAAGTGAAGGTGCGGAAATCGTCGTAGACTTTGGGGTAGAGGGCGGCCGAGAGCAGGTCCTCGGGGGTGGTGGGGGCCCCATGCCGCGCCCCCAGCTCCTGCCCCAGCGCCTCGAAGTCCAGTGGGGGCAGCGAAGCCCCTGGCCGCCCCTCGACGCGGGGCAGGTCCTTCAGTACCTGTGGGGGGCAGATGGAGGGTGTCGGCATGGCAACGGGGGGGCTGGGTGCCATGGTAACGGGTGATGGAGGGGGCGGGAGGGACCGCAGCATCCTGCCCTGGGCTTGTTGCTAGGGACAGGTGCTGTGGGGACCCATTGCTAGGGACGGGTGCCATGGCAACCAGACATAGGGACTCGTTGCCAGGGACTGATGCTGTGGGGACCCGTTGCTAGGGTAGGGTGCCATGGCAACCATCCCTGGGACCTGTTGCTAGGGTAGGGTGCCATGGCAACCATCCCTGGGACCCGTTGCTAGGGTAGGGTGCCATGGCAACCAGACATAGGGACTCGTTGCCAGGGACTGATGCTGTGGGGACCCGTTGCTAGGGATGGGTGCCATGGCAACCATCCCTGGGACCTGTTGCTAGGGTAGGGTGCCATGGCAACCATCCCTGGGACCCGTTGCTAGGGACGGGTGCCATGGCAACCAGACATAGGGACTCGTTGCCAGGGACTGATGCTGTGGGGACCCGTTGCTAGGGTAGGGTGCCATGGCAACCATCCCTGGGACCTGTTGCTAGGGTCGGGTGCCATGGCAACCATCCCTGGGACCCGTTGCTAGGGTAGGGTGCCATGGCAACCAGACATAGGGACTCATTGCCAGGGACTGATGCTGTGGGGACCCGTTGCTAGGGATGGGTGCCATGGCAACCAGACATAGGGACTCGTTGCCAGGGACTGATGTTGTGGGGACCCATTGCTAGGGACGAGTGCTATGGCAACCATCCCTGGGACCTGTTGCTAGGGTCGGGTGCCATGGCAACCATCCCTGGGACCCGTTGCTAGGGTAGGGTACCATGGCAACTGGTAGTGGGACCTGTTGCTAGGGTCGGGTGCCATGGCAACCAGACATAGGGACTCGTTGCCAGGGGACTGATGCTGTTGGGACCCGTTGCTATGGATGGGTGCCATGGCAACCATCCCTGGGACCCGTTGCTAGGGACGGGTGCCATGGCAACCAGACATAGGGACTCATTGCCAGGGACTGATGCTGTTGGGACCCGTTGCTAGGGATGGGTGCCATGGCAACTGGTAGTGGGACCTGTTGCTAGGGTCGGGTGCCATGGCAACCATCCCTGGGACCCGTTGCTAGGGTAGGGTGCCATGGCAACCGACACAGGGACCCGAAGACTCCTCCCAGTGCCTCCCAGTCCCTTTCCAGTGCCTCCCAGTGCCCTCCCAGCCTCCCAGTCCCCTCCAGTGCCTCCCAGTCTCCTCCCAGCCTCTTCCATGTCCTCCCAGTCCCTTCCCAGTCCCTTCCCAGTGCCTCCCAGTGCCCTCCCATCTCCTCCCAGTCCCTTCCAGGGCTCCCTAGTCTCCTCCCAGCCTCTTCCATCTCCTCCCAGTCCCTTCCCAGTGCCTCCCAGTCCCCTCCCAGCGTCTCCCAGTACTCACCCTGGAGCGGAAGGGCTCGGGGAAGCCCCCCGGGGGGATTCCGATGTGGCCCTGGAGGAACTCCACGACGGAGAGGGGGAAGGAGAGCTCGTCCGCCCGCGCCTCCACCTCCTCCCGCGACAGCCCGTTCTGCACCATGAACTGCGCCAGGTCCCCCACCACCTTCGAGGACGGCGTCACCTGCGCCCGGCAACGTCACCCCGGGGGAGAGGGAGGGATGTGTCACCTCGCAGGGTCGCCCCGAGGTGTCACCCCACCATGCTGCTCCCACAGGGATCCTTCCTGGGGATGGGGAGCACCCAACCCATGGAGCACCCAACCCACGGGCACCGCCCACCCCATGGGCACCACCTCATGGAGACCATCTACCTCATGGAGACCACCCTACGGAGACCACCCGCCCCATGGAGACCACTCACCCCAGGGACACCACCCACCCCAGAGAGATCACCCAATGGGACGATCCCACCCCACAGAAACTGTCCTACTCCATAGACACCACCTACCCCATGGATACTATCCTACGGAGACCACCCATCCCATGGAGACCACCCTATGGAGACCACCCACCCCATGGAGACCACCCACCCCACGGGACATCACGCTATAGACACCTCCCATCCATGTCACCCCATGGACACCACCCACCCCACAAAGACTGCCCCGCAGAGATCATCCCACCCCATGGAGACCGCCTTTTCCATGGAGACCACCCATCCCATGGAGACCATCTATCCCACAGAGACTCCCCACCTCATGGAACACCACCCACCTCACAGAGCTCACCCCATGGAGACCATCTCACCCCATGGAGACGATCCTACTCCATGGAGACCACCCACCCCACGGAGACCACCCATCCTATGGACACCATCCACCCCAGAGACACCACCTATTCCATAGAGACCATCTCCATCGACACCATTCCATGGAGATCACCTCCCCCATAGAGAGCACCCCATGAAGACCACCCCCAACCCCTTCCCAGCCCCACCTTAATGAGGTCCCCGAGGATCTTGTTGGCCTCGGTGTAGGCTTTCTTGACCTCCTTGAACTTGTGGCCCAGCCCCATGGCGTGGGCCTGGAAGTGGAGGTTGGTGTATTGTCCCCCCGGGATCTCGTTCTCGTAGACGTCCGCGTTGCCCGACTTCATGGTGGCCGTGCAGTCGAAGGCGGCGTAGAGCGCCCGCGCCGCCTCCCAGTACTCGCTGTACTCAAACACCCGCTCCAGCGCGATGCCTGCGGGGTGGCATGGGTGGGGGTCACCCACGGATGGGGAGCCCGTGGGGACACCACGGTGAGGGGGGGCCATGGGTTGGAGGCCACCGCGGTTGAGGGCCACCATGGACTGGGCATGATGTTGTGACTGAGGTGGCACCACCATGGCCATGGTACCATTGTTGTGACCACGCTGGCATTACCACGGCCACAGGCCCATCAATATGGCCATGGTGGCACCACAGTGGTGGCGCCTTCATGACCACGGTCATCGTGCCATTGCCATGACCACAGTGCCATTAGCATGACCATGATGCCGTGGTCAAGACCCTGGCAGCACCTTCATGACCCACACTGACACCTCCATGATCATATTGGCATTACCAAGACCATGGTGACAACTCCAATGACCATGTTGCCACCTCCTGACTGTGTTGACAATGCCAAGACCACGTTGCCACCTCCCTGACCATGCTGCCACCTCCATAACCACGTTGCCATTGCCAAGACCATGGTGGCACCTCCATGACCACATCACCACCTCCCTGACTATGCTGGCACCTCTATGATCACGTTGCCACCTCCGTGACTGTGGTGGCATCTCCCTGACCGTGGTGGCATCTCCATACCCACGTCACCACCTCCATGACCACACGGCCATTGCCAAGACCATGGTGGAACTTCTATAACTACGTCACCACCTCTCTGACCATGTTGCCACCTCCATGACCACGTCACCGTCTCCAAGACCCCGGTGGCCCCTCCGAGGGGGTGTCCATACCTGTGTCGAGGGGGGTCCCGCGGGCGCAGGCCACCAAGGCGCCCATGCTGGGTTGGGAGGTCATGCCGGACATGGCGTCCACGGCCACGTCCACCACGTCGGCGCCGGCGTTGGCGGCCGCCAGCATGGAGGCCACGCCGGCCCCGGCAGTGTCGTGGGTGTGGATGTGCAGCGGCACCTCGGGGAACTGCTCCCGCAGGGCCCCCACCAGCAACCGGGCGGCCGGCGGCGTCAGCAGCCCCGCCATGTCCTGGGGGGGACAACATGGGGGTCATGGGGGGAGGTCATGGGGGTCACGGGGACCCCCGCCTCCCAGAACGTCTCCATCCCCCCACCAGGAGCTGCCCCACTGTGTCTTGGGGGAGTAAGGGACCCCCAAAGCCACTCCCCAGCCCCCCAGGATCCCCAAATCCGCCCCCCCCGACACCCAAATCCCCCCTCCCAGCCCCCCAAAGCCCCTTCCACCCCCCAAATTCCCCCTCCCAGCCCCCCAAGACCCCCGAATCCCCCCCTCTCATCCCTCCAATCCCCCCTCCCAGCGCCCCAGGACCCCCAAACCCCCCTCCCAACCCCCCCAACCCCCCCAAAATCCCCCCTCCCAGCCCCGCATTCCCCCTCCCGTCCCCTCCCGACCCCCCAAACCCCCCTCCCAACCCCTCATCCCCCCTCCCTCCCCCTCTCGACCCCCCAAACCTCCCTCCCAGACCCTCATCCCGCCTCCCGACCCCCCCAAGCCCCCTTCCAGCCCCTCCTGACCTCCCAAACTCCCCTCCCAACCCCCCCAGTACCCCCAAATCCCCCCTCCCAACCCCTCATACCCCCTCCCGTCCCCTCTCGAGCCCCCCAAACCTCCCTCTCAGCCCCTCATCCCCCCTCCCGACCCCCCCAAACCCCCTTCCAGCCCCTCCTGACCTCCCAAACCCCCCTCCCAACCCCCCCAGGACCCCCAAACCTCCCTCCCAGCCCCTCATCCCCCCTCCCGACCCCCCCAAACCCCCCTCCCATTCCCCAACTCCCCCTCCCAACCCCCCCGGGCACCCAAATCCCGCATCCCAGCCCCTCAGGACCCCCAAATCCCCCCTCCCACCACCCTCCGATCCCCCCAAACCCCCCTCCCAACCCCTCATCCCCCCTCCGGCCCCCCCGAAGACCCCCAATTCCACACCCCCCCCCCGCCCCAAACCTTGATGCAGAGGATGTGGGTGCCAGCGGCCACCAGCTCGCGGGCCAAGCCCAGGTAGTAGTCGAGGCTGTACTTGGTGCGGGAGGGGTCGGCCACGTCCCCGGTGTAGGACAGGGCGGCCTCCACCACCGCCCCCGCCCGCCCCGCGGCCTCCACCCCCAGCACCAGGTTGGGCAGGTAGTTGAGGGCGTCGAAGACTCGGAAAATGTCCATCCCGTTGGCCACCGCCACCTCGCAGAAGCTGGGGAAGGCGGGGGGGTGGTTTAGGGGGCGCCTGGGGGTCCCCGTGTCCCCTCGTGTCCCCTCAACCCTTCATGACCCGCCGCGCTCTGGCGTCCCTTCGTCCCTCCCTGGTCTCCCATGGCCTCGTGAGCCCTCACCCCACCGTGTCCCTCCACGTTCTGCCGTGTCCTTGATGTCCCCTGTCCCTTCATCCCACCGCGTCTCCCCACGTCCTTCACGTCCCCTCATCCTTCCGTGTCCCCCCATGTCCCTGATGTCCCCTGCTCCCCCATCCCACCACGTCTCCCTATGTCCCAATGCCCCCCAGTGTCCCCATGTCCCTCCATGTCCATGTCCCCATGTCCCCCCAGTGTCCCCATGTCCCCCCATGTCCCCCCATCCCTCTACGTCTCTCCATGTCCTGCCATGTCCCCCCATGCCCCCCCATCCCTCCACATCTCCCCATCCCTCCATGTCTCCCCACCCCCGTGGCATGCCTGTGTCCCTCCGTGTCCCCATGTCCCCCCATCCCTCCACATCTCCCCATGTCCCCCCATGTCCCCACGCCCCCACAGTGTCCCCATATCCCTCCATGTCCCCCCAATGTCCCCATGTCCCCCCATGCCCCCCCATCCCTCTACGTTTCCCCTTGTCCCCCCATGTCCCAATGTCCCCCAGTGTCCCCATGTCCCTCCATGTCCCCCCAGCGTCCCCATGTCCCCCCATGTCCATGTCCCCCCCAGTGTCCCCATGTCCCTCCATGCCCCCCCATGTCCCCCCATGTCCCAATGCCCCCCAGTGTCCCCATGTCCCCCCATGTCCCCCCAGCGTCCCCATGTCCCTCCATGTCCATGTCCCCATGTCTCCCCAGTGTTCCCATGTCCCCCCATGCGCCCCCATCGCTCTACGTTTCCCCTTGTCCCCTCATGTCCCAATGTCCCCCAGTGTCCCCATGTCCCTCCATGTCCCCCCATGCCCCCCCATCCCTCTACATCTCCCCATATCCCCCCATGTCCATGTCCCCCTAGTGTTCCCATGTCCCCCCAGTGTCCCCACGTGCCCCCATGCCCCCCATGTCCCTCCACGTCCCCCCAGGTCCCCCCACGCCCCCGGCTGACCGGTAGATGACGTTGTCGGGGTAGTTGGTGTAGCCGACGGCGTTGGCGCCGCGCAGCAGCATCTGGAAGGGGATGTTGGGGACCAGGCGTCGCAGCTCCCGCAGCCGCTCCCAGGGGCACTCGTGCAGGAACCGCATGGCCACGTCGAAGGTGGCGCCTGCCGGACACGCCCCGTCCTCGCGTGCAAGCCCCGCCCCTCCCCGTGCAAGCCACGCCCCTCCTTGCGCGAGCCCCGCCCCCTCGCGCGAGCCCTCCCCGCCCCACCCCAGCCCGTCTGCCTGGGGCTCCCCAGGCAAGCCCCGCCCAAGTGAAGCCCCGCCCACTCCGCAAAGCCCCGCCCACCGACATAAACCCCGCCCACCCAACGAAGCCCCGCCCCCTCGTGGCGCCCCATTGATGCCCTGTCCCGGAGACCGCGCCCCGTGTGGCCACACCCCCTCAATGAAGCCCCACCCACATGAGGCTCAGCCCCCCCGAAGCCCCGCCCCCCGTGCCCCAACCCCCCCCAGGCCCCGCCCCCTCCCGGCCCCACGTCTCCAGGCCCCGCCCACACGAGGCCCCGCCCCCTCCCATGAGACCCCGCCCCTCCAGTCATCCAAGCCCCGCCCCCCGAGACCCCACTCCACCAGGCCCCACCCACCCCCTTCTCCAAGCCCCGCCCCTCCATGCCCCCGCCCCCCCGTGTCCCCACCCCCAGGCCCCGCCCACACGAGGCCCCATCCCCTCCCATGAGACCCCGCCCCTCCAGTCAGCCAAGCCCCGCCCCCCAAGACCCCACCCCCAAACCCCACCCCTCCAATCATCCAAGACCCCCCGAGACCCCACCCATCCAAGCCCCGCCCCCCCAGACCCCACCCTGAAACCCCGCCCCTCCACTTATCCAAGCCCCGCCCCCCCGAGACCCCACTCCTCTGGGCCCCATCCCCCCACCCCTTCTCCAAGCCCCGCCCCTCCAAGCCCCGCCCCCCGTGGCCCCGCCCCCGCTGACCTCCCCAGGTCTCCATGCTGCAGAGGGGGCTGAGGTTGTGGGCGACGAAGGGGGCGACGCGGGCGAGGTCGCGGGTGCGGACGCGGGTGGCCAGCAGGGATTGGTGGGCGTCGCGGAAGGTGGTGTCGGTCAGCAGCAGCCCCCGGTGCCCCCGCACCGCCCGGGCGAAGCCCCCCGGGCCCTCCCGCGCCAGCACCGCCCGCAGCCCCGCCGGGGGGTCCCCTGCGCCGACATGGGGGGGGGGGGGGGGGAGGGGTCAGCGGGGGGTCCCGGCGCACGCACGGCGCACGCCAAGGTGGGCCGCGCGCATGCCGAGCGCGCACGACGTGCACGCGCCAGGGTGCGCCACGCACGCGCTGCGGCACGCCGCGAACACGCCACGCACACGCAGTGGCACGCCATGGATACATGCCACGGACACGCTACGGCATGCCGCGAACACGCCACGCACACGCAGTGGCACGCCATGGATACATGCCACAGACACGCTACGGCACGCCGCGAACACGCCATGCACACGCAGTGGCACGCCATGGATACATGCCACGGACACGCTACGGCACGCCGCGAACACGCCACGCAGTGGCACGCCATGGATACATGCCACGGACACGCTACGGCATGCCGCGAACACGCCACGCACACGCAGTGGCACGCCATGGATACATGCCACGGACACGCTACGGCACGCCGTGAACACGCCACACACACGCAGTGGCACGCCATGGATACATGCCACGGACACGCTACGGCACGCCATGCACATGGGTAGCACACGCACCGTGCACGTGCCACAATATGCCACACACACGCTACGGCACGCCATGCACATGCCAAGCACACATGACGTGCACGCGTCACGGTGCGCCACGCACACGCTACGGCACGCCACGCACACGCCACGCACACGCAGTGGCATGCCATGGGCATGTGCCATGCACGGCACGCCATGCACACGCCAAGCACACACACCACAGTCTGCCCCACACACGCTATGGCACGCCATGAACACGCCAGGCACACGCTACGACACGCCACGGACACGCCAGCCCCCCCCCCCGCTCACCCATGGGCACCGGGGGGGGGTTGGGCTCCACCAGCGCCGCCTTGGCCTTGACGGGGAGGGGGGTGCTGGGGCCGTTCACCATCACGTGGCCTGGGGGGGGACACACACACACACGTGACACGTGGTCAAGGGGGGGGGGGGCCAGGACACACAACCTCCCCCCCCCAAAACCCACCGGAGCCCCCCCAGGGCCTCAGAGCCCCCCCGGACCCCTCCCAGGTCCCCCCAACCCCAGGACCCCTTAAAGCCCCCAGGGGCCCCCCAGACACCCCATAGAGTCCCCAAGACCCCCCCAGGGACCCCTTAGAGCCCCCAGGGACCCCAAATATCCCCCCAGCCCCCCCCCCAAGCCCCCTTAGAGCCCCCAGCACCCCTCCAGGACCACCCAGACCCCCCCCCAGCACCCCCAGGGACCCCTTAGAGCCCCCAGGGACCCTAAATATCCCCCCAGCCCCCCCCCCAAGCCCCCTTAGAGCCCCCAGCACCCCTCCAGGACCACCCAGACCCCCCCCCAGCACCCCCAGGGACCCCTTAGAGCCCCCAGGGACCCCAAATATCACCCCAGCCCCCCCCCAAGCCCCCTTAGAGCCCCCAGCACCCCTCCAGGACCACCCAGACCCCCCCCAGCACCCCCAGGGACCCCTTAGAGCCCCCAGGGACCCCCATTATGCCCTTGGGACCCCCCCCCCAAAGACCCCTTAGAGCCCCCAGAGCCCCCAGTATCCCCCCAGACCCCTCCCAGCACCCCCAGGGATCCCTTAGAGCCCCCAGGGACCCCCATTATGCCCTTGGGACCCTCCCCAGCCCCCCCAAAGACCCCTTAGAGCCCCCAGAGCCCCCAATATCCCCCCAGGGACCCCTTAGAGCCCCCAAGCCCCCCCTAGTATCCCCCCCAATCCCTCCCAGCACCCCCAGGGACCCCTTAGGGCCCCCAAGCCCCCCCAGTATCACCCCAGGGACCCCCAAGACCCCTCCCAGTCCCCTCAAAGACCCCTCAGGGTCCCCAAGCCCCCCCTAGTATCCCCCCAGACCCCTCCCAGCACCCCCAGGGACCCCTTAGAGCCCCCAGGGACCCCTAAGACCCTCCCAGCCCCCTCAAAGACCCCTTAGAGCCCCCCAGGGACCCCCAAGACCCCTCCCAGCGCCCCCAGAGCCCCCCAGTATCCCCTTGGGACCCCCCCCCCCCCCCGTTACCCAGGTAGTGAAGCAGCTTCTGGGCCCGGTTCTGGCCGGGGCGCAGGTGGAAGAGCTCGGGGTTTTCGTCGATGAACTGGGTGTCGGCGGCGCCCCCCAAAAACTGGGGGTGGGCCAGGACGTTCTGCAGGAAGGGGATGTTCGTCTGCGGGAGAGGGCGTCCGTCAGCGTGCGACGCACGAGGGATTGGGGAGCGGGGGGGGGTGCACGTGTGTCAGGCATCATATCCCCCCCCCCCCCCCCCCCCGCCCCGGCCCTTCTCGTGCGACGCACCAGCACCTTAGAGCCCCCCCCAGCCCCGTCAGAGACCCCTTAGAGCCCCCGACCCCCAGACGTGCGTTGCACGAGGGACCTTCAGTGTTGCACAAGAGCTCCTCCACGCCCCCCCCCACCCCCCCTCCACTGCGCATTGCACTAGAGGCCCCCCCCAACACCCCCTGGTGCATCCCCCCCCCATCGTGCATCACACGAGCGCCCCCCCCCCCCCGCCAAACCTCCTGGTGCATCCCCACCCCCTCGTGCATCGCACAAGAGCCCCCCCAACACCCTTGCGCGTCGCACGAGGGCCCCCCCAGTGCCTCCCCCGGTGCGTTGCCCAGTCCCTCGTGCATCCCCATCCCCTTGTGCGTCGCACGAGGGGCCCCCCCAAGCCCCCCGTGCATCCCCAGCCCCTCGTGCATCACACGAGGGCCCCCCCAACGCCCCGCCCCCCCCCCCCCAACGCATTGCCCAATCCCTCCAGCATCCCCACAATACCCCCCCGGGTCCCCTACTATCCCTCCCAGCCCCCCCAAAGACCCCTCTCAGTGCCTCCAGGCCCCCGCAGTATCCCCTCGGGATGCCCCCAGACCCCTCCCAGCACCCCCCAGGGACCCCTTAGAGCCCCCAGGGCCCCCCAATATCCCCCCAGAGACCCCCAAGATCCCTCCCAGCCCCCTCAAAGACCCCTTAGGGCCCCCAAACCCCCCCAGTATCACCCCAGGGACCCCCAAGACCCCTCCCAGCCCCCTCAAAGACCCCTTAGGGTCCCCAAGGCCCCCCTAGTATCCCCCCAGACCCTTCCCAGCACCCCCAGGGACCCCTTAGAGCCCCCAGGGTCCCCCAATATCCCCCCAGGGACCCCCAAGATCCCAGCCCCCCCAAAGACCCCTTAAAGCCCCCAGCCCCCCCCAAGACCCCTTAGAGCCCCTAAGCCCCCCCAGTATCACCCCAGGGTCCCTCCCATCCCCCCCCAGCCCCACCTTGACCCCCCGGATGCGGAACTCGGCCAGGGCCCGGCTCATCTTGGCGGCGGCCGCCGGCTGGTCGGGGCCGTGGGCCACCACCTTCACCAGCAGCGAGTCGTAGTGGGGGGAGATCAGGGCCCCCTGGAACGCCGAGGCCCCGTCCAGCCGGATCCCCATCCCCTCGCCGCTGCGGAACACCTGCCGGCACCCCCGCACCCTATAGACAGCTCTATAGGCACCCCCGGGGCACTTATAGGGTCCTTGGAGCCCCTATAGAGCCTCCCATGGGCACCCACCCACCCACAGAGCCTCCCGTGGGCACCCACCCCCTGCCCAGAGCCCCTATAGAGCCTCATATAGGCACCCCGGAACCCTATAGAGAGCTCTATAGGTGTCCCTGGGCACTATAGGGTCCTTGGAGCCCCTATAGAGCCTCCCATGGGCACCCATGCACCCACAGAGACTCGTATGGCACCCCCAGAGCCTCCTATAGGCACCCACCCTCCCCCCAGTGCCCCTATAGAGCCTCATATAGGCACCCCGGAACCCTACAGAGAGCTCTATAGGTACCCCCTGGGCCCTATAGGGTCCTTGAAGCCCCTATAAAGCCCCTTAAGGCACCCACCCACCCACAGCGCCTGCTCTGGGCACACACCTACCCCACAGAGCCCCTGCAGAGCTTCCCACAGGCACCTATGGACCCTATAGGGTGCCACAGAGCCCCGATAGAGCCTCATATAGGCACCCCAGAACCCTATAGAGAGCTCTATAGGTGCCCAAGGGCACTATAGGGTCCTTGGAGCCCCTATAGAGCCTCCCATGGGCACCCCTCTGCCCCGCAGAGCCCCTGTAGAGCTTCCCACAGGCACCTATGGACCCTATAGGGTGCCACAGAGCCCCGATAGAGCCTCATCTAGGCACCCCCGCACCCTATAGACAGCTCTATAGGCACCCACGGGCACTATAGGGTCCTTGGACCCCTATAGAGCCTCTTTCGGGAACCCACCCACCCCACAGAGCCCCTACACAGCCTCATATAGGCACCCCGGCACCCTACAGAGAGCTCTATAGGCACCCATGGGCCCTGTAGGGTCCATATAGGTGGTTCCATGGGGTGGGACCCCTGGGGTTGGTCCCATGGGGGGGTCCCAAGGGAAGGTTCCAAGGGAGAATTCCAAGGCGGGGGGGGTGTCCCATAGGGGTGGTCCTATGGAGGTTCCCAAGGCGGTGTTGCCATGGGGGGCCCCATGGGGTGGGTCTCAAGGAGGGGTCCCTGGGGGGTCCCAAGGGGTGGATCCCACGGAGGGTCCCAAGGGGGGGTCCCATAGGGAGGTTCCATAGGGGTGGTCCCATGGGGGGCCCCAAGGAGGGGTCCCAAGGGGGGGGGTCCCAAGGTGGTCCCATGGGGTGGGACCCATGGAGGGTCCCCGGGGGGTCCCAAGGGGGGGGTGTCCCAAGGTGGTTCCATGGGGTGGGACCCATGGAGGGTCCCCGGGGGGTCCCAAGGGGTGGGTCCCATGGAGGGTCCCAAGATGGGGTTCCAAGGGGGGGTCCCATAGGGAGGTTCCATAGGGGTGGTCCCATGGAGGGTCCCAAGGAGGGGTCCCAAGGCGGGGGTCCCAAGGTGGTCACATGGGGTGGGACCCATGGAGGGTCCCCCGGGGGTCCCAAGGGGTGGGTCCCATGGAGGGTCCCAAGGCGGGGGTCCCTGGGGGGTCCCATGGGGGGCCCCAAGGAGGGGTCCCAAGGGGGCTGCCAAGGTGGGGGTCCCAAGGGGGGCACCTCGATGCGGCCAGTGTCGGGCTGGAAGCCGCGCGCGGGGTCCTCGGTGGTGACGCGGCACTGGATGGCGCAGCCGTTCACACGGATGTTCTCCTGGCGCAGCCCCAGCTCCGGCAGCGACCGCCCCGCTGCCACCTGCAGCTGCGCGTGGACCAGGTCCACGCTGCATGGGGATGCGGGGGGGGGGGGGTCACCAGGGGGGTCACGGGGGGACACAGGGTTCCAGGGGGGACCCAGGAGGTCAGGGGGACCCAGGGGTCCAGGGGACCAGAGCATCCCGCATCCCTCCAGGGACCCAGAACCACCTTGCAGCCTCCCAACCCCAGGGACCCAGGTATTTGGGGGGGGGACCCAGAAGTTTGGGGGGGACCCAGGCGTCTGGGGGGGGAGCCAGGTGTCTGGGGGGGGGGCACCCGGGCATCCAGGGGGACCCCAGTGGTCAGGGGGGCCCAGGCATCCAGGGGGACCAGGGCATCCCGCATCCCTCCAGGGACCCGGAACCATCTTGCAGCCCCTCAACCCCAGGCGTGTGGGGGGGACCCAGGTGTCCTGGGGGGGCCCAGGTGTCTGGGGGGGGGGACGACACCCAGGCATCCAGGGGGGACCCAGGCATCCAGGGGGGCCCAGGCATCCAGGGGGGCCCAGGCATCCCTCCAGGGACCCAGAACCGTCTTGCAGCCCCCTCAACCCCAGGCACGTGGGGGGGGAACCAGGTGTCCTGGGGGGCACCCGGACATCTGGGGGGGGCACCCAGGCATGCAGGGGGTTCCCCGGACATACATCCCACCCCCCCTTCCTCCACCCCTCATCTTCCCAGGGATCCTACAGAGCCAGGCACCCGGGCACCCCCCCTCCCCATCCTCCCGGGGACCCAGGCGCCCGGGGTGGGGGGGGGGACAGGCAGGCAGCCGGGTACCCCCTCCCCGCGCCCCCCCCCGGGGATGCCGGCGCTCACTCGGTGATCTCCTCGGTGACCGTGTGCTCCACCTGCAGCCGGGAGTTGACCTCGATGAAGTAGTAATCCCCGCTCTGGTCCACCAGGAACTCCACCGTCCCCGCGTTCTCGTAGCCCACCTGCGTCACACACACACGCACCCCCCCGCGCCCCCCCCACCCCGGCGTCAGCAACTGGGTGACCCCGCGTCCCCCGGACACATGGGGGTGTCCCGTCCCCACCCCCAGCCCCGGGATTTCTGGGTCCCCCAGACACCCAGATCCCCCAAACGCATGGGTGTCCCCCCCGTCCCCCAACGCCTGGGTCCCCCCAGGGGATGGATGCACATCCCTTCCCCAGAGCCCTGGGTCCCCCCCCCCCGCAACTCCTGGGTCCCCCCCCCGCAACTCCTGGGACCCTTCTCCCAACTCCTGGGTCCCCCCCCACAACTCCTGGGTCCCTTCTCCCAACTCCTGGGTTCCTTCTCCCAACTCCTGGGTCCCCCCCCACAACTCCTGGGTCATCCCCCCCCAGTTCCTGGGTCCCTTCTCCCAACTCCTGGGTCCCCCCCCACAACTCCTGGGTCCCCCCCCCAATTCCTGGGACCCTTCTCCCAACTCCTGGGTCCCCCCCCCACAACTCCTGGGTCGTCCCCCCCCAATTCCTGGGACCCTTCTCCCAACTCCTGGGTCCCCCCCACAACTCCTGGGTCCCCCCCCAACTCCTGGGTCCCTTCTCCCAACTCCTGGGTCCCCCCCACAACTCCTGGGTTCCCCCCCCACAACTCCTGGGTCCCTTCTCCCAACTCCTGGGTCCCCCCCACAACTCCTGGGTTCCCCCCCCACAACTCCTGGGTCCCTTCTCCCAACTCCTGGGTCCCCCCCCACAACTCCTGGGTCGTCCCCCCCCAGTTCCTGGGTCCCTTCTCCCAACTCCTAGGTCCCCCCCGCAATTCCTGGGTCGCCCCCCCCCCCCCCCCGAGTTCCTGGGTTCCGTCCCCCCCCCCTCCCCAAACTCCTGGGTGCTCCCAAACTTCTGCATCCCCCAAGAGACGGATTGCGCGTCCCTTCCCTGGACTCCTGCCCCCCCCCCCCGCCAAGACTCCTGGGTCCCCCACCCCAAACTCCTGGGCGTCCCCAAACTTCTGTGACCCCCCCAAGAGATGGATGTGTGCCCCTTCCCTGAACTCCTTGGTACCCCCCCCCCCAAGACTCCTCGGTCTCCCAAGGGATGGATGTGCATCCCTTCCTTGGACTCCTGGGTCCCCCCCCCTCCGAGACTCCTGGGTGTCCCCAAACTTCCGGGTCCCCTGAGAGACGGACGCTCGTCCCTTCCCTGAACTCCGGGGTCTCCCCGGCTCAGCTCCTGGGTGTCCCCCGGACTCCTGGGTCCCCCGAGGGACGGATGCACGTCCCTTCCCCGCATTCCCGGGTGTCCCCCCACCCAGACTCCCGGCTCCCCCTCGGCACTCCCGGGTCGCGTCCCCCCCCAAGCCCGGGACCCCCCGGGTGCCGGTACCTGCTGGGCGAGGCGGACGGCGTCGCTGGCCAGGCGGGCGCGGAGCTCGGGGTGCAGGCGGGCGGCCGGGGCGATCTCCACCACCTTCTGGTGCCGGCGCTGGATGGAGCAATCCCGCTCGTAGAGGTGCACCACGTTCCCGTGCTGGTCCCCTGCGGGGGGGCGGGATGGCGGGGTCAGAGATGACGGCGGGGGCGGGGGGGGGACGGGACCCAGGGGTCCGGGTGCCCTCACGCCCCCCGTTGAGGGACACAAGGATGGGGGACTCCCAAACCCCTGGGTCCCCCAAAACCTCCAGGGACCACCCAAAGCCCCCAGGGACCCCCCCACAGCCCCTAGGGATTCCCCCGAAGTCCCCAGGGACTCTCCCCAAAGTCCTGGTGTGTCCCCCCCAAAGCCCCAGGGACCCCCTAAAGCCCAAGGGACCCCCCCAAGGCCCCAGGGACCCTCCCAAAGTCCCCAGGGACTCTCCCCGAAGTCCTGGTGTCCCCCCCAAAGCCCCAGGGAGCCCCCAAAGTCCCAGGGACCCCCCCAGAGTTCTGGTGTCCCCCCAAAGCCTCAGGGACCCCCCTAAAGCCCCAGGGACCCCCCAGAGCCCCCAGGGACCCCCCCAAAGTCCTCAGAGACTCTCCACGAAGTCCTGGTGTCCCCCACAACGCCCCAGGGAGCCCCCAAGGCCCCAGGGACCCCCCCAGAGTCCCCAGGGATTCCCCCTAAAGCCCTCATGGACCCCCCAAAGTCCCCAGGGACTCTCCCCAAAGTCCTGGTGTGCCCCCCCCAAAGCCTCAGGGACCCCCTAAAGCCCCAGGGACCCCCCCAGAGCCCCCAGGGACTCCCCCTGAAGCCCCAGGGACACCCGCAGAGCCCCCAGGGACTCTCCCAAAAGTCCTGGTGTCCCCCCCCAAAGCCCCAGGGACCCCCCCTAAAGCCCCCAGGGACTGCTTAAAGCCCCAGGGATTCTCCCCGAAGTCCTGGTGTCCCCCCCAAAGCCCCAGGGACCACCTAAAGCCCCAGGGACCCCCCCAGAGCCCCCAGGGACTCCCCCAAGGACTCCCCCTAAAGCCCCCAGGGACCCCCCCAAAGTCCCCAGGGACTCTCCCCAAAGCCCCAGGGACCCCCCCTAAAGCCCCCAGGGACCCCTTAAAGCCCCAGGGACTGCCCCTAAAGCCCCAAAGACTCCCCCCAAAGCCCCCCCCCCAACTTCCCCCCCCCCCCACTGCGACCTACCCAGGATCTGGACCTCGATGTGCCGCGGCCGCTCGATGAATTTCTCCACGAAAAGGGCCCCGTTGCCGAAAGCGGCCAAAGCCTCCGAGGTGGCGCGGGAGAAACTCTCCTCCAGCTCCTGCGCACGCAGGGACGCCTGGGTGTCCCCCCCGCCGGACGCCTGGGACCCCCCCGGGATGTGTGGGACCCCCCCACCCACTGGGGTCCCTTGGGGATGCCCGGGACCTTCCCATCCATTTGGGTCCCCGGACCGGGGGGAGTCCCGGGGTGGGGGTCCTGGGGAATTAGGGGTCCCAGATGCCTGGATCTCATGGCTGGGGGGGCGTCCCAGGGTGGGGGTCCCAGGGAACTGGGGGTCCTGGGGAATCGGGGGTCCTGGATGCCTGGGTCTCATGGCTGGGGAGGGTCCTGTGGGTCCTGGTTGGAGGGGTCCCATGGCTGGGAGGGGTCTGAGGGTGGGGGTCCCCAGGGAACTGGGGGTCCCGGCTGCCTGGGTGCCATGGCAGGGGGTGTCCCAGGGTGGGGGTCCCGGGGAATTGGGGGTCCCGGACACACGGGTCCCACGGCAGGGGAGTCCCATGGCTGGGGGTCCCAGGGAATTGGGGGTCCTGGGGAATCGGGGGTCCTGGATGCCTGGGTCCCATGCCTGGGGGGGGGTCCCATTGGTCCTGGATGGCAGGGTCCCATGGCTGGGGGTCCCGGGAAACTGGGGATCCCAGATGTCTGGGTCCCATGGCTGGGGGTCCCCGGGGTCCCGGCCACTTGGGTCCCATGGCACGGGGGGGTCCTGGAGTGGGGGTCCCAGGGAATTGGGGGTCCCAGATGCCATGGCGGGGGGGTCCAATGGCAGGGGGCTCCCCATGGCAGGGGTCCCAGGGAATTGGGGTCCTGGTGACCGGGTTCCCATGGTGGGGGGGGGGGGGGATCCCGTGGGGTCCCCCGTACCTCTGGGGACCGGACCACCCTCATGCCGCGGCCGCCGCCGCCGTGGGCCGCCTTGAAGATGACGGGGAACCCGACGCGGCGGGCGAAGTCCTGCGCCTCCGACAGCCCCGACACCGGCGACGACGTCCCCGGCACCACCGGCACCCCTGGAGGCGGGGGACGGCAACACACACCCACCCCCCCCCCGTCAGTGCCAGCGTCGGGGACACCCCGATCCCCCCCCAACAACCCGCTCCCCCGACGACCCCCCCCCAAGAACACCCAAACCCCCTGAATCCCACCCCCTTCCCCAGGCACCTGGAGCCCCCCACAACACCGCCCAGAGCCCTCCAGTAACCTCAGAGCCCCCCCCCAAAACATCCTGTACCCCCCAATAAACCCGCAGCCCCCCAACAAACCCATAGCCCCCCCCATAGCCTCCTGTACCCCCCCAATAACCCCACAGCCCCCCAACAAGCCCACAGCCCCCCCCATAACCTCCTGTACCCCCCCGATAACCCCACAGCCCCCCAACAAACCCATAGCCCCCCCAATAACCCCACAGCCCCCCCATAGCCTCCTGTACCCCCCCAATAACCCTGCAGCCCCCCAACAAACCCATAGCCCCCCCCATAGCCTCCTGTAACCCCCAATAACCCCACAGCCCCCCAACAAACCCATAGCCCCCCCATAGCCTCCTCTACTCCCCCAATAACCCCACAGCCCCCCAACAAACCCATAGCCCCCCCATAGCCTCCTCTACTCCCCCAATAACCCCACAGCCCCCCAACAAACCCATAGCCCCCCCCATAGCCTCCTGTACCCCCCCGATAACCCCACAGCCCCCCAACAAACCCATAGCCCCCCCAATAACCTCCTGTACCCCCCCGATAACCCCACAGCCCCCCAACAAACCCATAGCCCCCCCAATAACCCCACAGCCCCCCCAACAAACCCATAGCCCCCCCATAGCCTCCTGTACCCCCCAATAACCCCACAGCCCCCCAACAAACCCATAGCCCCCCCATAGCCTCCTCTACCCCCCAATAACCCCACAGCCCCCCAACAAACCCATAGCCCCCCCATAGCCTCCTGTACCCCCCAATAACGCCATACCCCCCATAACCCCCCCAAATGACCCCATAACTCCCCCATAAACCCCCAAATAACCCCATAACTCCCCCATAACCCCCCCTCGCCCCCCCCAAATAACCCCGTAACTCCACCCTACAACCCCCCAGCCCCCCCATATAACCCCATAACTCCCCCCTATCCCCCTAAATAGCCCCAGAACCCCCCCAGAAGCCCCCCCCAAACCCCGTCTCCCCCTGCCCCCCCCCGTCCTCACCGGCAGCGATGGCGATGGCACGAGCCTCCACTTTATCCCCCATCTTGCGGACGACGTCGGGGGGGGGTCCCACGAAGCGGACCCCCCGCGTCCAGGCAGGCCTGGGCGAAGTCGGCTCGCTCCGACAGGAACCCGTATCCCGGGTGGATGGCGTCCACCCCGTTCTCCTGGGAGGGGGGAAACCCAGGCGTCGGGGGTGTCCCATGACCCCCAGAACCCCCCCTTCCCCCCCGCCACAAGGGACCCAGGCATCTGGGGGGGGTCCCCCGTGATCCCCAGCACCCCCAGACCCCTCCCCTCCCCAGGCATCCGGGTGGCCCCACCTCCAGGGACCCAGGAGTTCCCCCCCCAGGGGACCCAGGCATGTGTGTCCCCCCCAGGATGTCCCCCCCCAAGGGACCCAGTCGTGTCCCCCATAGGGACCCAGGTGTTCCCTATCCCGGGGGACCCAGACATGTCCCCCCCCCCCTCCCCACCCAGATGTCCCCCCCATAGGGGACCCAGACATCCCCCATAGGAGACCCAGGCACGTCCCCCCCAAGATGTCCCCCCCATAGGGGACCCAGGCATGTCCCCCCCCCCTCAGGCGTCCCCCTCCTCAGATGTCCCCCCCATAGGGGACCCAGACATCCCCCATAGGGGACCCAGGCATGTCCCCCCCAAGACGTCCCCCCCATAGGGGACCCAGGCATGTCCCTCCCTCAGATGTCCCCCCCATAGGAGACCCAGGCATGTCCCCCCCCCTCAGATGTCCCCCATAGGAGACCCAGGCATGTCCCCCCCAAGACGTCCCCCCCATAGGGGACCCAGGCACGTCCCCCCCCACAGGGGACCCAGGCATGTCTCCCCCAAGATGTCCCCCCCATAGGGGACCCAGACATCCCCCATAGGGGACCCAGGCATGTCCCCCCCCATAGGGGACCCAGGCACCCCCCACAGGGGACCCAGGCATGTCCCCCCCAAGATGTCCCCCCCCATAGGGGACCCAGACATCCCCCATAGGGGACCCAGGCATGGTCCCCCCCCAGACGGCCCCCCCATAGGGTCCCCAGTCATGTCCCCCGCAGGGGACCCAGGCACCCCCCCCCGCGGTACCTGCGCCACGCGGATGATGTCGGGGATGTGGAGATAGGCCTGGACGGGGGGCAGCCCCCCGCCCCACCAGATAGGCCTCGTCCGCCTTCTGCCGGTGCATCTGCCCCGTGTCCTGCTCCGAGTAGACGGCCACCGTCCGGATCCCCAGCTCCGTGCAGGCCCGGAACACCCGGATGGCGATCTCACCTTGGGGGGGGGACAGGGACATGGGGATACGGGCATGGGGACACCCCCGCGACAGCCCGTCCTGCTTGGGGACACAGGGATGGGGACATCCCGGCTGGGAGGGGGGCACAGGGACATGGGGACACCCCAGGGACACCCCGTCCCACTGGGGACATGGGGATGGGGACACCTTGGGGACATCCCGGCTGGGAGGGGGGCACAGGGACACCCCATCCCACTGGGGACATGGGGATGGGGACACTTTGGGGATGTCCCGGCTGGGAGGGGGGCACAGGGACATGGGGACACCCCAGGGACACCCCATCCCACTGGGGACATGGGGATGGGGACACCTTGGGGACATCCCGGCTGGGAGGGGGGCACAGGGACACCCCATCCCACTGGGGACATGGGGATGGGGACATCCCAGCTGGAGGGGGGCACAGGGACATGGGGACACCCTGGGGACAAGGGGGGGATCCGGGGGACATGGGGGAGCCCCAAGGGACAAGGCGGGGCACCCAAGGGACCCCCAGGGGACATTGTGGGGGGGGAAATGGAGGGACAAAGGGGGTCCCAGGGGACGGGGGGGTTCCAGGGGACACAGGGGGGGACAGAGAGGACAGAGGGGGATCCATGGGACATGGGGGGGGCACCCAGGGGACACGGCGGGGGGGGATGTAGGGGACACAAGGGGGGGCCAGGGGGCATGGAGGGGAGATGGGGGGCCCCAGGGGACTGGGAGCCCCCCCCCCACCGGTGACAGGGGTGTCCCCAGGGCCGTCACTCACCCCGGTTGGCCACCAGGACTTTGCGGATGGGCTGGTAACTGACGGGGCGGGTGGTCCCGGGGGGGGGACCCCGCAGCAGCCGCACCCCCAGGAGGGCCCGGCCCCCCCCGCGGGGGACGCACAGCTGCAACATCTGGGGACAGGGACCGGGGAGGGGGACACACACACACGGGGACACGGGGGGGGGACGCAGGGACATGGGGGGGGGATGCAGGGAGGGACAGAGGGACACGGGGGGGGACAGAGGGACATGGGGGGACACAGGGAGGGACACGGAGGGGGACACAGGGAGGGACAGAGGGACATGGGGGACACATGGGGGGGGATGCAGGGACATGGGGGATACACAGGGGCATGGGGGGATGCAGGGACACCGGGGGGGACACAGAGACATGGGAGGGACAGAGAGACATGGCGGGACACGGGGGGGGGACAGAGGGACACGGGGGGAACACAGGGACATGGGGGGGGATACAGAGGCACACGGTGGGGACGCAGGGACACGGTGGGGGGACAACGACACAGAGACACGAGTGGGGGGGTCAGAGGTCAGCGCCGCGGCCGGCAGCCCCCCCCAAACCCCCAGCACAACCCTATACGAGACAGCGGAGAATCCCCCCCCCCCCCCCCGTCCCCTTTCCTGCCCCCCCCCCCCCACTTTCCCAGAAGGGACCCAGCGGCCGGGGCCGCTCACCTTTGCCCCGGTGCCCTTTGACCCCCACCCAAACACCAGCCCCCACAGGAGCCAGCGCGGAATCTCCCCCTCCCCCCACCTCAATTTCCCCAGAAATTGACCCAGGCCGATGGGCCACCCCTCCCCCCCCCCCCCCCCCGCCCCCCCCCCACCCCCTCACGACCTTTCCCCCACTGACCTTTGACCCCCAAACCCTCAGGAAGGGACCCATCCACCCCCCGCCCCCCCCCTTGCACAACCCCATACGAGACACTGGAGAATCCCCATCCCAATCCCGCACCTGGATTCTGCGCCACAACCCCCCCCCCCCACCCCCCCCCCCCGGCTTTCCCTCCTCGCCCCCGTTAATTCCTTAATTAGCAGGTTAACGAGGGGGAGGGTGACGCGTGTGTCCCGCGCACACGCGCGTGCAAAACCCCCCCCCCCCTTCCTTGCACGAGGGCCCCTCGCACGAGCCCCTCTCTCGCACGAGTATTTCTTCCACCAGCCCCCCCCCCCTCGCACGAGGGGCTCTTGCACGAGGCGCCCCCCCCTCGCACGAGCACGCCTCCCGTGAGCCCCCCCCCCCCGCCCCCGGCACGAGCAGCTCTTGCACAAGTACCTGCGCCACGAGCCCCCCCCCCCCCCCTTGCACAAGCCCGTCTCCTTCACAACCCCCTCTTGCACAAGCACCTCCCTTGCACGAGCGCCCCTTGCACAAGCCCCTCGCCCACACGAGCTCCTCCTCGCGCGACACACCCCCCCCCACCCGCCTTTTGCACGAGTCCTTCTTCCACGAGCCCCCCTCGCACAAGCCCACCTCCTTCACCAGCGCCTCTCGCACGAGCATCTCCCTTCGCACCAGCCCCTCTCCCTCACGACCCTCCCTTGCACGAGCCCCCGTAGCACGAGCCCCCGCCTCGCACGAGTACTTCTTCCACGAGGCCCCCCCCCCCCCGGCCTTGCACGAACGCGTCTCCTTCACGAGCCCCCCCTTGCACGAGCATCCCTCGCACGAGCACCCCTTGCACGAGCCCCGTCTCCTCCGCGACCGCCTCTTGCACAAGCGCCTCTTCCACGAGCCCCCTTTGCACGAGCCCCTCTCCCCCACGACCCCCCCCCTCCCTCCCCTCGCACGGACCCTTCTCCCACGAGCCCCCCTCCCTTGCACGAGCACCTCTTGCACAAGCAGCTCCCTTCGCACGAGCCCCTCTTGCACGAGCCCCTCTTGCACGAGCCCCTCGCCCTCACGACCCCCCCCCTCGCACGAGATACACCCCCCCACACCCCCCCGTTGCACGACTACCTTCTTCTTTCGCACGCTCGCCCCTCGCGCGCTCGCCCCGCGCTCGCCCCGCCCCCGGCACGAGCCCTCGCACGCCCCGGTGAATCATTCACCTGACGGGGCAAAGTCCGTACGGGCCCCATACGGCCCCCCCCCGGGGCACCTATGGCCCCCATACGGCCCCGGACGCCCCCACGGACCAGCTGCTGCCTGGCGGCAAACTGGGAGTACTGGTTCATACTGGGGTTCTTGGGGGTGGGGGACTAAGTCTATAGGGGGTTGGTCTATAGGGGTCCCAGGTCCTGTAGGGGCTCCAGGTCCTATAGGGGCTCCCAGCCTGTATAGAGGGCTGGGGGGTGAGGGGGGGGGAATGATGCAGAGGGGTCTTAGTTCCTATAGGGGGGAGCCTGTAGGGGGTCCCAGGCCCTATGAGGGTCCCAGCCCGTATAGAGGGCTGAGAGGGGGGGAATGATGCAGAGGGGTCATGGGCCCCATAGGGGGCCTGGTCTATAGGGGTCACAGGGCCAATAGGGGCTCCCAGGTCCCATAGGGAGCCTGGTCTATAGGGGTCACAGGGCCAATAGGGGCTCCCAGGTCCCATAGGGAGCCTGGTCTATAGGGGTCACAGGGCCAATAAGGGCTCCCAGGTCCCATAGGGAGCCTGGTCTATAGGGGTCACAGGGCCAATAGGGGAGCCCCAGGCCTTATAGAAGACCCCAGCCCCCACGGAGGGGGCTTATGCAGAGGGGTCTTGGTCCCTATAGGGGGCTGGAGTCTATAGGGGGCTGGTCTATAGGGGGTCCCAAGTTCTATAGAGGGTGCCAGTGCCTATAGGGTGTCCCAGGACCTATGGGGGGCTGACAGGGGGGCTCATGCAGAGGGGTCTCGGTCCCTATAGGGTCTATAGGGGGCCCTACAGGTCGCCTAGAGCCTGGGACAGATGGGGGGGTCACGTAGGTCCCGGCCCCTATAGGGCTATAGGCGTGGGGGGAGTGTCACGTGGTCCCCGGGTCACGTGGTCCCCGGTGTCGTCGCTGCCCCCCCCCCCCCCCCAACTCACCGCGCCGCGATCGCCGCCGCTTCTCCCCGCGTCCCGGCCAGCCCCGCTGGCCCCGCCCCCCTCGTCCCCTATTGGCCAATCGCCGCCCCGCCTTCTCTCCGCCGCGCTCCGCCCCTTGCTTCTCATTGGCCCGCCCTCCCTTGCGCTCGCTCCGCTATTGGTGGGGGAGGCTGCCACTCCCACGTGGGAAAAGGCCACGCCCCTTTCCGGGGCAGGGCGCCGCGACGTCACGACGGAGCCTCCCGCGGCGCCTCCGCGGGCGCTGATTGGCCCGGGGGGAGGGGGGCGGGGCCGAAGCGGAGGAGGCAGGGCCACGTGACCGCGGGCGACCTGCCACGTGACCTATATATGTATATAGAGCCTATAGCGGCGCCTCTATGGGGGTGCTGGCACCCATAGGGTCACCTCTCCTACCCCCCCATACGGGGCGCCCTGTACAGGGGCTCGCTTCCCTATAGGGAGGTCCTATAGGGAGCTTTCTATAGGCCGCTGGCTGCTTTAGGGGCCCCCCTATAGCCCCTGTCCCCTATAGAGAGAGCACCCCTGCGACCTCCACGTCCTGCTCGGCGTGCCCTATAGATCCCCCGCTCCTTCTAAGGGGCGTCGCAGGACTCCCTCTGACCTATAGAGGACTGTAGCACCCCACGGGCCCCCAACCCCTTTAGGAGACACCCTATGGCGCTCCCCAGCCTATAGGGGACCCTACGGATGGAGTCATGTGGTGTAGGCCCCCCCCGCCCCCTTCCCTCCATGCACCTATAGGGGTCAACTATGGCCCTGTTGGACCTTGGGTGGGCAGCAAGGCCCCTCCGTGCCCTATAAGGGCCATTCTTCAGGCTCCTTTTCCCTATAGGGGACACACCATAGCCGCGGCGCGGCCGGGACTACAACTCCCGTCATGCACCGCGCCTCCGGCGCATGCGCAGGGATCACGGCGGGCCTGGCTCCGCCCCCCTCCTCCCGCGCCCGGCGCATGCGCAGGAGCGCCCGGCTGCGGCGGGGAGGGTGGCGCGGGGGCGCACGCGCGGCGCGCGGGGGGGTGGTGGTGAGCGCATGCGCAGAGCCCCGCCCCGGCCCCGCCCCGCCAGGCCCCGCCCCCCCTCAGTCGGTGCGTGGCCGCCGCCCCGCACGGACGCGCCTCGCCGGGGGCTCCGCTCCGCCGTCCGCCGCCATGGCCGACCCCGCCGCCCAGTTCCCCTTCGTCTCCTCTTCATCTTCCTCCGGTCAGCCCCAGCCCGGAGGCTGCGGGGGCGCTGGCTCCGCCTCCTGCGCCGGTAAGGGCCTGGCGGGGCCTGGAGAGGCCGCGGGGCCTGGGGTGGGGGGGCGGGCGGCAAGAGGCCTTTAGGGGGTAGGTGTGAGGTGAAGAGACCTTTCGCGGGGCGGGCATAGGGGGAAAAGGCCTATAAGGAGGCAGTTATAGGGGAAAGAGGCCTATGGGGGGCAAGTATAGGGGAATGAGGTCTATAGGGGAGCAATTGTAGGAGAAATAGGCCTATAAGAGGGCAGGTATGGGGAAAAGAGGCCTATAGGGGGAAGAGGCCTATAGGGGAGCAATTATAGGGGAAATAGGCCTATGGGGGGCAGGTATATGGGAAATAAGTCTATAGGGGAGAGATTATAGGGGAAAGGGGCTTTTGGGGGACAGATGTGAGGTGAGGAGACCTTTATAGGGGATGATATAGGGGAAGGAGGTCTATAGGGGGGCAGATATAGGGGGAAGAAGCCTTTGAGGGGCAGATATAGGGAGAAGAGGCCTATAGGGATGCAGTTATAGGGGAAATAGGCCCATAGGTGGGCGGGTACAAGAGGAATACGCCTATAAGAGGGCGGGTGTAGGGGGAAGAGGCCTATAGGGATGCAATTATAGGGGAAAGAGGCCTTTAGGGGGGAAGGTACACAGGAAATAAGTCTATAGGGGAGAGATTATAGGGGAAAGAGGCTTTTGGGGGATGGATACGAGGTGAAGAGACCTTTACAGGGGCAGATATAGGGGAAAGAGGCCTATGGGGGGCAAATATTGCAGGGAAGAGGCCTTTGGGGGGGGCAGATATAGGGAGAAGAGAACTTCGGAGGGGTAGATATAGGGGAAGGATGTCATTAGGGGGCCGATATAGGGGAAATAGACCTTTAGGGACGCAATTATAGGAGGAAGAGGCCTTGGGGGGGGCAGATGTGGGGGGAGGAAGCCTTTAAGGGGGGCAGGTATAGGGGGAAGAGGCCTTTAGGAGGACAGAAATGGGGTGGAGACGCCTTTAAGGGGCTGATATGGGAGGTAGAAGCCTTTAAGGGGGAGATATAGGGGAAAGAGGCCTTTAAGGAGGCAGATATGAGGGGAGGAGGCCTTTGGGGGGGGCAGATATAGGCGGAAGAGGCCTATGGGGGGCAGGTATAGGCGGAAGAGGCCTATAGGGGGGCAGGTATAGGGGGAAGAGACCTATAGGGGGCAGGTATGGGAGGCAGAAGCCTTTAAGGGGCAGTTATAGGGGGATGAGGTCTTTGGGGGGGACAGATATGGGGGGAAGGGGCGCACCCGGTCCCGTATCCTGCAGAAATGGGGGGGAAAACTCCCAGAAAAGGAGCTGTTGATGTTTTGGGGTGTTGTTGGGTGGTCGGGCTGCTCCGTCCGTCCGCCCCCAGCGCGTGAGGTGGGGGGTCCCTGGCATTTTGGGGGGTCATTTCGCCTTCCCCCCCCGACACCCCTAGGAGCACCCCCCACACACACAATGTCAGCGCTTGTTCCAACTTTGCGATTGCGGCCGGCACACCCTGATTCCCCTGATTTCACCCCAATTTTCACAGCTGGATGCCACAGAGCCCCAAAGCCCTGCGGTTTCACCCCAAATATCACCCTCCGTGAGGTTGGGGGGAGCTTCCCTGGGGGTCCGGCGTCGAGTCGGGGGGAAGGTGGAGATTTCGGGGTGACCTGACACCGTCCGTGCTCTGGTTGTTGTCACCCGGCGGGGACAACTGCTGCGATGGAACCCCACCCCGAACAGCGTGACCTGGCTGGGGAAAATGGGGTAAAAACCCCCCAAATTTGGTCAAAACCAGAATTCGCCTGAGGGTCTCGCGTTGGAGAGGCGGCGGCGGGTGACACAACATCACCCCGAAAAGGGGAAGCTGGAGGAAACCCTGTTCCCCCTCCGCGGTACAACCGGGTACCCCAAACCCCCCCCAGGGACCCCCAGTTTTGTGGCTGGGGGGGGGAACGATAACACCGGGGATGACTGAAACCACCGGCACCTGACACCCCCCGGTTTGGGGTAAAACCCTGTGGAAAAGGGTACGTAGACTCCAACTGTGGGGGTTTGGGGGTGCTCAAGCCACCACCACCCCCCCCATCTGCCCGTTTTCGGGGTGAAGAGGCAGCGATCGGTCTCATTTTTGGGTGATTTCACCCCCAAAAATGCATCATCACCCCAAAAAGATGCTGGATGCGCCGGGATGAAGTCTTGCTGCGTCGAAGCAAAACACACATGCCCCCCCCGCCTGCTTTCTGGGGGAGGGGTAAGCACCCCGGTGGGTTTTGGGGGGGGTGGGGGGGATTTTGGGGGGCACCCCCGCGGCGTCGAGCTCTCACCCTCTGTGTTTTCTTGCAGATCCCCCCGCTTCTTCCTCCTCCTCCCAGCCTGTCTCTCTCTTTGCGGCTTCACCAGGCAAGTCTCCCCCCCCCTCACCACTGTCCTGCGCCCCCCCAGGAAGAAAAATGTCGGCGGGGGGAGGGAGGGAAGGCTGTAACCCTAAAAATGTCCCCCTGGATTTAGGGGGGGTGACCCCGATGCTGCTGCACTCCCCCGCTTTTGGGGGGGGCTTCACCTGTGGCTCATTTTGGGGGGACAAAGAGGTCCTGAGACCCCCCCCTAAAACGGCGGCTGAGGCCGGGAGGGGGGGCCCCCACCCCCAGTTACAGCCTTGTCGATGCTTTAAGACCCGTCAAAAATAGACATTTTTCTTTCGCTCTTTTTTTCCTGCTTATTAACACAATTTCTTCTCCCTTTTTCTGGGCGAGCGCCCGCCCCACAGCTTTGCCCCCCCTCTGCCCCATGGCTGTGCCCCCCCCTCCCCGCCTCTGCCCCACGGCTGCTGTTCCCGCTTTGCACGGCCCCCCCCCCCCCCCACCTTGCTGCTGCTCATCTGGCTGAGGAGGAATTCGCCGTTTCTCGTTGTTTGGCCTCAAAAAAACAACCCCCCCACGACCCGCCTGCGCCCGCGTCCCACCCGCCGCCGTCTGTGTCTTGTGTGCGACCCCCCCGCCTGGATCCGGCCCCCAAATTGGGGGGGAGGGGGGGGAGGTGAGGAACCCCTAAACCCCCCTCCCAGCTCTGGAGGACCCAAAATCCCTCCGTCTTGGCCCAAAGTGAATGGGCGGGGGAGGGCGTCCCATGTCTTCGGTGCGGGGGGGGGGGGGAAGTGAGGAGCCCCCAAACGCCCCTCCCAGCCCTGGAGGACCCAAAATCCCCCTGTCTTGTCCCAAAGTGGGGGTGGGGGTGGGGGGGTGGCGCTGAATCCTGCCCCCCTGCCTTCTTACTCAGGCCCTAATCCGGGTGTTTTTAGCCCCAAATTGAGGTCCCCAACGGGACACCCCCATTCCTGGTGCCAAACCCGCAGGTTTTGGGGTGTATTTTTGCGGGGGGGGGTGGGGGGGGTGGAAGCGTCTGACTGTTCGCGCCGCCATGGGACCTGCTCGCCCCTCCCGCCCCCCCCAGCATGGCCACGCCGGGGGGGGGGACCCCAAAACACCGCTTGGGGTGCAGCTGGGTGCATGGCGGCCCCCCCATGCATGCTGCGCCCCCCCCCAAAAAATCCCCCCTCCACGCGCCTGACTCTCTCCCCTCTCTCCGGCCCCAGCGGCCACCGAAGCGGCACCTGGGGGGCGAGGAGGTCAGGGAGCCTTCCTCCCCCCCGCCGCCTCCTCCGCCGCCGCCGCCTCTTCTTCCTCCTCGGGGGGGCCCCCCCAAAAAGAACCGGATTCCCCTGAATCGCCCTTCGAGGTCGTGCCGGATCGCGCCGCCTTCGACCGGGAATTCGGCCCGGCGGCGGCGCTGCTGGGGGAGCGCGAGGTGCTGAGCCAAATCCCCGAGGATCGCGTCTGCGACTTCCCGGCCAAACCCCGCGGCACCACCCGGCGTCACCGGCGGCGTCACCCCCAAGGTCCCCACCGCCTTGTGCCGGCAACCGTCCGGCACCGCCGCCGCGCTGGAAGAGGTGTCCAAGTGCGTGCGGGAGATGCACACTTTCACCAGTGAGTTGCTCAACTGGGATTTGGTGGAGCGGAACGGCGGCAACGGCATCGCCGGTGACATCGGCGGCAGCGCCAACGCCGAAGCCGACAGCTCCGGCGACTCCGACGACACCGTCATCGAGGAAGCCCCCGTTGAGGAGCCCCCCCCGGAGGAACCCCCCATCGCCGTCCCCCGGCACCGTGTCACCGCCGGCGTCACCGGCGTCACCGCGCCGCCCCCCCTTCCCGAAACGCGCCCCCCCCCCCGCCGCCGCCGCCACCACCCGGGACTGGGAGGAGGAGCGGCTGACCCTGCGGGCGCTGCGGGAATTGGGGGAACCCCCCAGGGACACCCCCAAACCCCCCGGGGACCCGGCTCGACCCCCCCCGGGGACCCAGCTCCTCCCCCGCCTGGCAGGTAAAACCCCCCAAAAAAGATGATTTTTTTTTTACCCCAAAAATGCCGCCGCCCACCGCAGAGACACCCCAAAAATAGCAGGTTTGAGGGGGGTTCAGCTGGACCCCCCCAAAAAAAAAGGGGGAGGCGGTAAAAAGAGGGGTCACCCCAGAATGCTGCTGGGGGTCGCGGGTAGAGCCCCGCGTCTGCCTCTTGTTTTGCTGCAAAAAAGGGGGATTTCTGGCAAAACCCGCCGCCACACTGGGGGGAGGGGTTAATTAACACCCGTTTGTAATTAGGGTGGGGCTGGGTTAATTAACGCCGGTGTCGGATGGATGCGGGGGGGTGGGGGGGTGGGTACGGGGATGGCGCCGGATTCATTTTGGGGCAAATCATGGCGAATCGAGAGACGCAGCCGTCGGGCGAGGACGCAACCGGCTGGGATGGGGATGGTGGGGCCGGGGCGGGGGGGGGATGCTGTGTGCCCTGTGTCACCCCCCCCCTCTTTGTCACCTCTTGTGCGTGTCTTCCCCCCCCCCAACAGTCCACGACCTCCTCTTCTGGCGGGACGTGAAGAAGACGGGGCTCGTCTTCGGCGCCAGCCTCCTCCTCCTCCTCTCCCTGGCCACCTTCAGCGCCGTCAGCGTGGTGGCCCACCTGGCCCTGGCCCTGCTCTCCGTCACCATCAGCCTCCGCGTCTACAAAGCCGTCGTCCAGGCCGTCCAGAAGTCCGAAGAGGGGCACCCCTTTCGGTGAGGGGGTTATTTTGGGTGTCCCCCCCCCCTATTTTTTTAGGGGGGGAGGTGAGGGGTGTTGGGGACGCCCCTGGGGGACCTGTGTCTGGGTGATGGCGCTCTGTGGCCCGGCCGCTCTTTCCCCCTCTGCAGGATGGATGAAGATTTTTGGGGGCGAGTTTAGGGCGTAAAGGGGGATTTTGGGGCATAAGGGAGGGATTTTGGGCCCACCCACCCATTTTCTGGGGGGGTGTGAAGGGTGTTGGGGACACCACCCCCCCCCCCCCTCCCCTGGGGACGGTGTCTGGGTGATGCGCTCGGTGGCTCGGCCGTTCTTTCCCCCTCTGTGGGCTGGATGAAGGTTTTGGGGGCGAGTTTAGGGTGTAGAGGAGGATTTTGGGGGGCAGGGGGGAAATTCTGGGCCCCCCCCATTTTTTTGGGGGGGGGTGTGATGGGTGTTGGGGACACCCCTGGGGACAGTGGCTGGGTGATGCACTCGACGACCCGGCCACTCTTTCCCCCTCTGCAGGATGGCTGAAGATTTTGGGGGGGGGCAGTTTAGGGTGTAGAGGAGGATTTTTGGGTGCAGGGGGGGATTTTGGGCTCCCCCCATTTATTGGGGGGTGGGTTTTGGGGTGCCCTCCCCCATCTCAGAGCTCACCTGGAGCTGGACTTGACCTTGTCCCCTGAGACCTTCCAGGTTCTGGGGTGCGGGGGGGGGGGGGGATTTTGGGGCTCAATGTTGGGGGGGGGTGCTGGGGGGGATTTTGGGGTGCAAGGGGAATTTTGGGGTACCCCCCCCCTCACCTGCCTGTGTGTCCCCCACCCCCCCAGGGCTTACCTGGAGCTGGACTTGACCTTGTCACCCGAGACCTTCCAGGCTCATGCCACCACCGTCGCCCTCCACCTCAACCGGGCGCTGCGGTTCCTCCTCCGCCTCTTCCTGGTGGAGGATCTGGTGGATTCCCTGAAGGTAAGGAGCCTTCCTCCCCCCTCTCTTCCTCCTCCTCACCCTCCTCTTCCCCCGCCCCGAGATCCCCCCAAAAACGCTCCTCTTATCTCCCCCCCCCCCCTCCCCTGCCCCGCAGCTGGCCGTGGTGATGTGGCTGCTGACCTCCGTGGGAGCCGTCTTCAACGGCATCACCCTCCTCATCCTCGGTAAGAACTGGGCTTTACCCTGCCCCCCCCTTAAAATAACCCCCCAAAATTATAATTTTAGGGGTCTTGACCCCCAAAAAATAACACACAGGGGGGGTTTACCCCCCCCCACCGTCTCTCTACAGCCGAGCTGTTGGCCTTCACCCTCCCGCCCCTCTACGAGAAGTACAAGGTGAGCCCTAAAATCAAGAGGAGGCCGCCCCAAAAATAAAGGGGGCAGCTCCGCAATAGAGGGGGTAGCCCAAAGAAAGAGGAGGCCACCCCCCCAAAATAGGGGGGGCACCCTCAAAATTGGGGAGGGCACCCCCTAAAGCCCCCTTCCCCCCCTCCCCCCCCCAAACCAGGTGCAGATCGATCACTACGTGGGCATCGCCCGCCGCCAGACCAAGGACCTCGTGGCCAAGTAAGTGACGATGGGGCCCCCCCCCCAAATCCCTGGGGCCCCCCCATATTGCCGTGGGCCCCCCCACATTGCTGCACGCCCCCCCCCCCCCCCAAATCACCAGGCACTCACCCCCCACTCTCACCTCTCTCCTCTCCCTGTAGGATCCAGGCGAAGCTCCCGGGTCTGGCCAAGAAGAAGCCGGAATAAAACCCCGGGGGGTGGTGGGGAAATATCGGGGTAACCCCCCCGAGCTCTTCAGCCCCCCCAAACTCTATTCCCCCCCCCTCAAGCTCGTAGCCCCCCCCTCATCTCTCACAGTGGCGTCCATCTGTTCTTCCCCCCCCCCCCTCCCCCCCCCAGCCTTGGACTTGGCCTCTCCTATGGCGCTACCCGGGGGGGGGGCTGCACCCCAAAAGCCCCCTCCTGCTCCCCCCGGGGGGGGGTTTCCCACCCTCCCAGCTCGTTTCTCTCCCCCCCCCCCCCCCTTTTATTTTTTTTTAACGTTGATTGAGGTGAAATGTCTGTAACTGCTGTAAATTGAGGGGGGGGGGGGAGGGGGGCAAAGCCCCTTGAGCGGGGGCTCAGCCTCCTCCCGCAGCCCCCCCCAAACCGCACTGCGCGCCCCCCCCTCCTCGCCCCCCCCCCCCTAATCCGGGGGGGGGGACACATGGGGACACAACCCCCTCATCCACCCGCGGGGATGCGGCATCAATAAAACACCGCGACGGACGCCTCCGCCCCCCCCGCTTTGTGCCGATGTCCCCCTACAATGTCCCCATGTCCCCCCCCCATAACATCCCCATATGCCCCCCGCAATGTCCCCAGTTGTGTCCCCCCCGGTGTCGCTCCACGGGGCCTCCAGGAACAGGTTTATTGAGGGGTGTCACGTACAAAAAGGGGGGGGGGGGGACACACACGCATAAATAGGGTGACACCGGGGGGGGGGGGGGGAAGAGCGGTGACACCATAGGGGGGGTCGTTGGGGACGGGGGACACCATCGAGGCGACCCATAGGTGCCACCTCTGAGGGGTGGGGGGGCACTGGTGATACTGGGGGGGGGGGGGGGCTGGGGGGGGGTCTCTGTCACCCCCCCCCGTGCCTCAGTTCCCCCCCCCCCCCCCCCCCAGTGTCACCATCCCCTGGGGGGATCAGGCGGTGCAGGCGGGGGGGGGCCCCAGAGTGCAGGGAGAAGAGGGGGGGGCTGCGGCGGCCACAGCCCCCCGGGGGGGCCCCTCCTTGTTCCCCCCCTCCGGCGGCTGCTTCGGCCTCGGCTGCTTCATCCTCCTCCTCCTCGGCGGGGCTGGGGGGCTGCGGGGCTGGGAGACAGCGGGGACAGCCCTGTTCCCCCCCCTGGCCTGGCCCTGGGTGGGGACATGCTCGGGCCCCCCCCACGGTGGCCCCGTGGGCCCAAACCCCCCAGTGTCTCCGTGTGTCCCCAGTGTCCCTGTGTCCCCACACCCCCCAGTATTCCCAGTGTCCCCATGTCCGCACACCCCCCAGCATCCCCATTTACCCCCAGTGTCCCCGTGTCCCCACACCCCCAGTGTCCCCATGTACCCCCAGTGTCCCCGTGTCCCCACACCCCCAGTGTCCCCATGTCCCCACAGCCACCAGTATCCCCCTTTACCCCCAGTGTCCCCATGTCCCCACATCCCCAGTGTCCCCATGTACCCCCAGTGTCCCCTTGTCCCCACACCCCCCGCATCCGCAGTGTCCCCGTGTCCCCACAGCCACCAGTATCCCCCTTTACCCCCAGTGTCCCCGTGTACCCCCAGTGTCCCCGTGTCCCCACACCCCCAGTGTCCCCAGTGTCCCCATGTCCCCACAGCCACTAGTATCCCCCTTTACCCCCCGTGTCCCCCCAGCCCCCTGCATCCCCATTTACCCCCAGTGTCCCCACGCCCCCCAGCATCCCCGGTGTCCCCACACCCCCCGGTGTCCCCGCACCCCCCCGGCGTCCCCGCGTCCCCACCCTGCTCTCACCGTGTGGCCCGCGGCTGTCCCCGGCCAGCGGTCCCCGGCAGGCGCGCAGCAGGGCGCCGCGCTGGGCTGTCCCCAGGCAGAGGGTGGCCGGGTGGGCGGCCAGCGCGTGGCGGCGGATGTCCCCGAGGTGCAGCGAGGGCAGGGCGCGGGCGCAGAGGAGGCACCGCAGCCGGTTCCCCCCGGCCTCCAGGTCCAGCAGCAGCTCGGCCCGAAGCCACCCCCGCAGCGAGTCCCCCCCGGGGCGTCCCCTCGTCACCCCCGCCCCCGAGGGGGACGCTTTGCCGCCTCGCGGGGACGGGGGACGAGGGCAGCCCCGACGGCGGGGATGGGCGGGGGACGGCGAGCCTGCAGGGGGGGGCGGCAGCCTCAGCGCGGGGACTTGGGGGGGGACACCTTGGGGACAACGTGGGGGATGTATTTGGGACGCCTTGGGGACAAGGGGACACTTTGGGAATGTGGGGGGGTGGATTGGGGACACCTTGGGGACAAGGGGACACTTTGGGAATGTGGGGGATAGATTGGGGACACCTTGGGGACAAGGGGACACTTTGGGAATGTGGGGGGGGTAGATTGGGGACACCTTGGGGACATGCAGGGGCAGGACAGGGACGCTGGGAATGAGGGGGGATGTATTGAGGACACTTTGGGAATAGGATGACACCTTGGGGACAAGGGGGGATGCACTGGGGACACCTTGGGGGTGTTGGGGAGACCTTGGGGGTGTTGGGGACACCTTGGGAATGTGGAGGGATGCATTGGGGACAGGACAGGGACACCTTGGGGGCAAGGGAACACCTTGGGGACACCTTGGGAATATGTGGGGATACACTGGGGACGCCCTGGGGACAGGGGGACACCTTGGGGGCATCGGGGACACTTTGGGGGACACCTCGGGCATGTGGGGGGATGCACCGGGGACATTGGGGACACGGGGGAGGGGGCAGGGGCGTCAGGGATGCGTTGGGGGCGTCGGGGCCAAGGGGACACCGTGGGGGTGTCGGGGACAAGGGGACACGATGGACACACGGAGCTCGGTGTCCCCGGAGCAGGGGCGGGGCCAAACAGCGGTAGGGGCGGGGCTTTGGGGAGGGGCGTGGTTAATGGGGGCGTGGCCTAAACAAGCCCGGCGCGTTTGGGGGCGAGGCTTAGGACACGTGGGGGGTGGGCGGGGCCTGTCAACCCGCGGGGCGGAGCTTCTCTTAAAGGGGCAACGGGGGGATTTAAAAAGGGAGCAGGCTCCGGTCAATAAGAGGCGCGGCCCGCTTTAAGGGGGCGTGGCCAATGCAGAAGGGGCGTGGCTCAGATAAAGGGCGAGTGCCCTGCGTTACTGGCCCCACGTGGAAGGGGGCGTGGTCACATTAAAAGGGGCGTGGTTTCTGGACGGGGCTGTCTTAAAGGGGCGTGGTCACGTTTAAAAGGGGGCGTGACCCAGCTTTAGGGGTGGGCCACAATGAAAGGGGTGTGGCTCTGCTTAAAGGGGGTGTGGGCCATGGGGGCGCCCCACATTAAAGGAGGCGTGGCCACATTTAAAGGGGGCATGGCCCAGCTTTAGGGGTGGGCCCACATTAAAGGGCCCCACATTAAAGGAGGCGTGACCACATTTAAAGGGGATCGGCTCGGCTTTGGGGGGGGGGGGGTCCACCTTAAAGGGGGCGTGGCCATATTTAAAGGGGGCAAGGCCCAGCTTTATGGGGGGCCCACATGGGGGTCCCCGCACCAAGGGGTCCCCACCGCCGCCCCCGTACCTGTCCCGCGGCCGCCGGCGGGGGGTGCGTCGGGGTGGGGGTGGAGGCCCAGGTGGGCGTCCCAGGAGCGGAGGACGAGCTGCTTCTCCCGGGGTCCCCAGGCACCGGAATAGGGGTGTTTCTGTCGGATGTGGCGCTTGATGGTGCTGAGCTTGAGGGTGGCCAAGGCGCTGCCGCAGACCATGCAGAGCATCCCGTGCCGCGCCGCGTTGAATTCCATCAGGTACTCGGCTCGCCAGCGCTCGTGGTAATACCGTCGGTGATCCCGCCCCGGGATACGGCTCCGACCCGGCCGCGACGCTCGAGCTTCGCAGTGGTCCGAGCTCCGGCGGCCTCCCCGCGGCCCCGGCTCTGGCGGGGAGGCTGGGGGGGGATGGGGGAGGATGGGATTGGGGGGGGGGGGGGGGTTAGGGGGTCGGAGGGATGGAAGGGTCTTGGGGGATTGGGGGATGGGGGAGTCCAAGGAATTGGGGGGGGCTCCAGGGATGGGGGGACTCAGCTAAGGGGGTCTGCAGGGATGAGGAGGTCTCTGGGGGTCCCTGGTGATGGGGGAGACACGCTTATGGGGGGACTCAGGGATAGCAAGGCCTCAGGGGTGTCGCTTATGGGGGTCTCCAGTGATGGGGGGCCCTTGGATGGGGGATTTGGGTGTCCTTGGGGATAGCAAGGCCTAGGGGGGGCACTTATTGGGGTCTCCAGTGTTGGGGGGGCTTTTGGGGGTCCTCAGGGATAGCAAGGCCTCAGGGGGGTCACTTATGGGGGTCCCCAGTGATGGGGGGCCCTTGTGGGGGGCCTTTGGGGGTCCTTGGGTATAGCAGAGCCTGAAAGGACCCACTTGGGGAGGGGGCTTTTGGGGTCCCGGGGGGACACACCCCAATATGGGGGTCTTGGGGAACCCTATGGAGGGTGGGTTGGGGGTCTCAGCCCTGCTCGGCGGGGGGGGGACACGGCCCCAGGGGTGACCCCAAATTAGGGGGATCTGGGGAGGGGGGGGGAGGGACATGAGGAGAGTGGGGGCTCTGGAAGGAGAAAGGGGGGCTCTTAAAGGGGCAGCGCCCCTCAAGGGGCGGGGCTTGTAATGGGGTATTGAAAAGGGGTGGGGCTTGTCAGAGGGGGGAGGGGCATGGTCAAAGAGGGTGGGGGCATCTTAAAGGGGCAGCAGCACCTTAAAGGCACCGGGGCATCCCAGATCGGATGGGGGCATCTTAAAGGGACAGGGACACCCTAAAGTGACAGGGACATCCCAAATCGGATAGGGGGATCTTAAAGGGACAGGAGCGTTGTAAAGGGACAGGGGCGTCCTAAATTGGATGGGGGCATCTTAAAGGGACAGGGACACCTTAAAGGGACAGGGACATCTTAAATGGATGGGGGCATCTTAAAGGGACAGGGACACCCTGAAGCAATGGGGACATCCCAAATTGGATGGGGGCATCTTAAAGGGACAGGGACACCCTAGAGGATGACAGGAGATGGCAAAGGGCCGGGGACACCCCCAGGGCCGGGGGCATCTTAAAGGGCCAGCACCACTCCCATTGTGAGCCGAGGGGGAGCCCGGCTCCCTCTCCACTGGGGGCGGGGGGGGGTGTCTTCTTAAAGGGCCCGCACCCCCCCCCCCCCCCAATTTCCCCCCCATCCCCACCGCGTCGGTGCTCACCTGGGCCGTCGGGGTGCGGGAGAGGGGCCGGGTCGGGGCGGGGGTTCGGGGGCTCCATGGCGGGGCCCGGGGCGGCGGCGGCGGCGGCGGGCAGGGTCCGGCCGGGGTGGGGACGCCGCCGTGGGGCCCCTGGGGCTCCTTTAAGGGCTCCTGGGTAAATTTAAAGGGGCCGTGCGCCTTTCCCATCCCCCCCCACCCCCGACCCCCCCCCCCCTCCTTTCTCCAGGCCGCCCCGCCTCGCGGCGGGGGGCTGCAGTGGGGGGCGATGAGCTGCCATCCGGTCTCAGCCCACCTCCCCTCCCCCAAAAAGCGCACCCCCCCAAAAAAAAGATGTTAATGGGGGGGGTATCCCCCCGGAGGGGGAGCCCCTGGGTGGTCCCCTCCCCCATGCAGCCCCCTCCCCATGCCTGCCCCCCCTCCCCGCAGCATCACCCCGGGGTCCCCGGGCATATGGGGCACCGGAGGAGCCACCGCCATCCCCTCCCCCCCACATCCCCGGGCTGGCCCCGCCCTTTTGGTCCAGCGAGGGCGTGGCCTGGGCGTGGCGACCACACCCACCCTGCGGGGAGGGGGCGTGGCTTCCCCAGATGGCCCCGCCCCCTCCCATTGGCTTGTGTCCCCCGCCCCGCTCCAGGACCAGTCCCCCCGCCCAGTGGTCCCAGTACCCCCCCCCAATTGCAGCCAGGGAACCCCACGTCCAGGCCCCCTCCCGCCTCCTCCAGTGCCCGGGGAGGACCCAGGCGTCCGGGAGCATCCCCCCCCGCCCCGCAAAAAAAAGAGGGCCCCCCCAGCCCCCCTTGGGGCGGCCGCAAGGATGGGGAGGGGGCGTTCGGCTACGCTCGGGTGTTTCCGCCAGGGATCGGAAAGGTCCGATGGCGGCCGAAGGGTGTTCGGGTCTTTCCGTATCCGCTCGGGGCGGCGGCGGAAACGGCCGAAAGCGGCTTCGGGTCTTTCCGCCGCCGAGCGGCGTCGGGTGATTCCGGAACCACCCGAAAGCTCCGAGACGAACCCATCCGGAAAGAGCCGAAGCGGAGCGGGAGGCGTGGTCGGGTGTTTCCGGCGCGGCGGCGGAAATGGCCGAGGGCCGGCGGTGGCGGCCATGTTGGGAGCCGCTGGGTGCTGAGGAGGCGCGAGTGTGAGGCGGCGGCGGCCGGGCCCGGCGGACTCGCCGCCCCGCTCCCCCCCTTCTCCTCTCCCGTCCCCCCCCCTCCCCAGCCTCCCCCATGCCGCTGGCCTGGCCTCCCCCCGCTCCCTGAGCGCGGCCCGGGGTTCCCTCTCCCCCACCTCCCCCCTCCCCGCACACCGCGGCTTCCCCCTATCGCGATAGTCGGCGGCGGTGGGGGGGGGGCCGCCATGTCGAGCAGCGGTCGCAGCCCTCTGCCTACCCTTAACGAGAGAGACGCGGAACAGGTAGGGCCGGCGACGGGGAGGGTCTCTGTGAGGGGAAGGGGGGGGGTGGTGTCTGAGGGGTGTCCGGCCCCTCCGTGAGGGGGTCTGGGGCCGTTTTCTGAGGGGGAAAAGAGGGTTTGGGGCCGGTTTGTGAGGGGAAAAGGGTGGTCTGAGGGGGACGGGGGTCGGTTTGCGAGGGGAAAAGGGGGTTCTAGGGTCGGTTTGTGAGGGGAAAAGGAGGTTGAGGCGGTCTGGGGTCGGTTTCCGAGGGGAAAAGGGGCATCTGAGGGGGACGGGGGCCCTTTTTGTGAGGGGAAAGGGGGGTCTGAGGGGATCTGGGGTCGGTCTGCGAGGGGAAAAGGGGCTCTGGGGATGGTTTGTGAGGGGGGAAAAGGGTCTGAGGGGGGACCTGGGGAATTTTGTGAGGTAAAAAGGGTGCCTGAGGGGCCCTGGACTCTTTTGTGAGGGGGGGAAAAGGGGATCTGCAAGGATTAGAAGTGAGTCTGAGGGGATCCTGAGCCTTTTTGTGAGGGGAAAGGGGGACTCTGAGGGGGGCCTGGGCCCCTGCACAAGAAGAAAAGGGGGCCTGGGGTCGTTTTTGAGGACAAATGGGGGGGTCTGAAGGGATCGGGGGCTGTTTTTTGAAGGGAAAGGGGGATCTGAGGGGGTCCTGGGCCCCTCCATGAGGGGAAAAAAGAGGGTCTAAGGGGGTCCTGTGCCCCCCAACCCTTCTGCAAGGGGGTCCGGGGGGGCCCAACTCCTCTCACAGATCCCCCACCCGAAGTATCCCGAGGCCTCCCATGGCCCAGACCCCCATGTGGGGTGGGGAGACCTGAGCCAGGCTCCCCCCTCAGGGGCTGGATCCAGCTCCTCCATGGGACCTGGTGTGGGGAGGGGGGCTCCTGGGCTGGAACCCCCCCAGAGGGGTCTGGGGTTCCACTTTAGGGGGTTCCTGAGAGGCACCAGGGTTCTCCCACCCCAAAGGTTGGGGTGAAGGGGGTCAGGGCTTGCACCCCAAAGGAGGGGAGGCAGGTAGGGGGGTGTCACCCCCCCACATTGGCTCCTCGGGGGTCTGGTATCTGCTGGGGGGTGCGAGGTTTGGGGTGTCGTTGTCGTGTCGTCGTCCCCCCCCATCTCAGTGGCTGCGCGGACTGGGTGTGGGGGCGTGAGCCCACCCCCTTCCCTGCTGAGGCCCCCCCACCCTACGGGGAGGGGGGGTTGTGGGGGCGGCATCGCTACCACGGGCTGGGCGCCCTCCATGGGGGTTTGTTGGGGGGGGGGAATGGGACTGTGAGGTGTGTATCCTCCCCAAATTATGGGGGTGCCCACTTCTGTGATGGGGGCCAGCCTCCCCCCAAGATATGGCGAGGTTGGGGGTTCACCCTTTGTGTCTGCTTGGGGGGGAAGATGAGGCCCAGACCCCTCTGGGGGGCATCTGGAAGGGGGATCCCCCATTTTGGGGTGTAGGTTTGGGGGGGCTCTTGAGGTCCCCCCCAGCTCCATGCATCTTGTGCTGACAGGGGACCCTACTTATGGCTCATCCCTTTTGGGGGGGCCCTGGGGGTACCTCGGCTTCCCCAGCTGCGTGGCAGCCCCACTTTGGCTGGTATTTTAGGGGACTTCCCACTTTCTGCAATGGAGGGACCCCCAAGTGATGGGGAGGGACCCCAGTGGGATGCGGCCTGGGGTGGGAGGGCCACAAGTGGCTTCATCTCTGTGTCCCCAACACCGAGGACAAGGGGATGCCACCTGCTCTCCGGCCGTCACCGTGGCGTCGGGCACCCCCTCCTCATTTTGGGTCGTTTTCCTCTATTTTTCCACTGTTATGTAACACCAGAGAAAAATTATTCCTGGCTGGGAGGATTTGGGGAGGGGGCGGCAGAGAGTTGGGGGGGCTGCTGCGTCTCCCGCTAAACTGACATCCGAAATCGGGGTGCCTTTTTCTTCCCCCTTCCCCCCCAGTTTCACCATCACGTGGAGCCCGAGCTGGCATGGTTTTATATATACATATATAAAAAAAAAAAAATTCTCAAAAATAACTAAATTTGGCTGACATTTCAGCGCCGCCGCACCAAAGCTGTTTCACCATCTCCTGTCGGCTGCCGAGGCGGGGCTGGGGGGGGGGCACACACATCACCCGCCCGCCACAGGTAGGCCCGGCATGGCCCCGGTTACCGGTTACACCGTTACCAGTTACGCCGTAGCCGCTTGCTGCCGGTTCTGTGACCGTGACACGGTTGGCTGATGGTGGCATCGGCACCGCCACGGCCTCTTCGCGCCAGGATCTTTAGACCTGACCTAGTGACATCACCCCCCGGACCTAGTGACATCACCCCCCCAGACCCGGTGACATCATCCCCGCTGCCATTCTGGTGGCGATTCCCAGCGGTTTGGCTCTCACGGCAGCTGGCGAGCGATGCAGGACCCTCCTACCCCACTGTGTCTTGATTTTTCCCTTTTCTGCCCTGTTTTTGTACCCCTGGTGCTTCAGGTGTTCCCCAAAACTGAAGCTCGAGGCTGCAAACTTCCCCCCCCCCCCAAGCTCTCGCGGCACAGCTGAGCTGGTGTCAGCCCCAACCGGTCGAGCCAGTCTGGCGTTCCCGGCGCTCCTTGGGGAGTTCAACTCTCGGCGAGAGCTTCCGCCGGCCGCCGGCACCACCCCGCACCGAGCCAGCCATCGGTGTCGCCGGCACCCACCGCCACGAGCTTGAGCTGGTTTGGGGTCGCTGAGCGTGAGTCCCCGCTGCCATGCTGGGTTCGGGGTGGGGGAAACTGAGGCACGAGGGGTTTTGGCAGCCAAGGGAGGAGGTTTAGAGCTGAGCTCAGGGGCCTGTTTAATTAGTGAGAGTTTGGTTAACGAGCTTCAAGCCCGGCACCGCTCTTTGTAGCCGCGGGGGGATGCCGAGGGCCGAGTCCTTCACTGCTGTGCCAAAACCGGGAGCGCTGAGGCGGCCACCCACATCCCTGTGAGGTCCCGGTGAGGGGGACGGTGACGATCTTCCGACATTTCGGCACTGGCAGAGCCCGGAGCCGGCAGTGCTTTCGGCAAGCCTCACCGGGGCCCAGCACAGCTGCCACCGCTCTCCTGGCACGACCTTTGCGGGGGGGGGGGCGGGGGGTGGTGTTGGAGGGGAGCCGCCAGCGCCGGGGGAGGTTTGCCGGCCACTCCGGCCTCGCCGATAAGAGGTGCCGGAGAAATGCCAGGCACGCTGGACGCTTGCCGGCATCGCCGTGGTCCCCCACATTTGTTTTTTGGTGGTGGTGGGGGGAGTGATCCGGTGTCGGTGCCGCTGCACGCCTCAAAACCCCGAATTAATTCCCCGGCAGCATGGCCAGATGGTGAAGCACGTTCCCCGCCCCGTTGCCACGGCAGTTTTTTGGCAGAAAAAAACCCCTTTTTTTCTTCACTTTTCCCCATCATCCTCCCGGCAAAGCACCGGATTTTGGGGGAGGGGGTGGATCCGGCCCCCCCCCCCCCATATCCCCTTCCTCCCCAGGTCCCCAAAACCACTGCTTTTTCCCCAGAATCTGGGGGCTTGGTGCCTCGCACCCGGTTGCGCCATCGTCGGCTGAGCAACACCGAAAACTCTTCCCCCCCCCATCCCCCCCCCAACCTCGCTTCCGGTGGTGGTTTCCTTCCCACGGGGAGGGGCACCCCAAGAGCGTGACCCCCATGAAACCCCACTGGGACTTTGGTGGGGGCTGTGGTGGCTCCGAATCCCCGAGGGTGTGGGGCGGGGGGTTTGGCTCGGCTCCGCCGCCTGCTCACGCGCGCCCGTTATCTCCGGTGTCACCGGAGCGGTGACAGCGCAGCGGGGGGGGGTGACACCGCCCGGCGCGGGCATGTCGCTCCCCATAAGGGAGCACCCCTAAAGTGTCCCAAAAGCTGGGATGACCCTGGGTGTGTGTGTGTGGGCTTTTGGGGTGCAGTATGGGGGGGTTTGAGGTTGGTGGCATTTTGAGGGGCACGCCAGGGCCTTCCCTGTTTTGGCTGTGGGGTGAACCCAGGCATCCGGGTTGCCTGTTTTGGGGTAAAATCACAACATTTGGGCACCCTATTTCTGGGAGGGGATTGGGGAGGGGACAAACATGTCCCCGTCCCCTCCCAGGGAGGGGGTGACACTGTGCTGGCCCTGTGTGTGTGCGTGTCCCCTCCCAGCCCAGCCCGAAACCACGGCGCTTGCGTCAGGTATCGGGGGCGGCTCCTGGCCTGCCCGGGGCGCGGCACAGCGCCGTACGGCAACGGCGCTCCCGGACTTTGCTCCTGGCTTTGCCGAGAGCCTTCAGACCCCCCCTGGGAATTCCTGGGGGGGGCGACAGGTCAGGATAGGGGGACATTGAGCCGATTGTCCCCTTCGTGTCCCTGCAGCCGGGTCCTGCGGAGGGGAAGGGCGGCGGGAAGGCCAACATGCTGCGGGGCCGGAATTCGGCCACCTCCGCTGACGAGCAGCCCCACATCGGCAACTACCGCCTGCTGAAAACCATCGGCAAGGGCAACTTCGCCAAGGTCAAGCTGGCCCGGCACGTCCTGACCGGCAAGGAGGTGAGTGCCACCGCGGCGCGGGGATCGTCCTCGTCCTGTGGGTGCCACCACCGTGTGGGGGCAGGTTCCAGGTCCTTGCCCTGTGGGTGCCACCACGGTGTGGGGACAGCTCTGGGTCCTGGTTGTTGCCCTGTGGCTGCCACCGTGGCACGGGGATGGTCCTTGTCCTGTGGGTGCCACCGCAGTGTGGGGACAGGTTCCAAGTCCTCAGCCTGTGGGTGCCACCGTGGGGATTGGCTCGTGGCCCTCGTCTGGTGGGTGCCACCATGGTGCGGGGGCAGTTCTGAGCTCCCAGTTGTTGTCCCATGAGTGCCACCATGGCGTGGGGACAGGTTCCAGGTCCTCACCCTGGGGGTGCGACCGTGGGAACGGGCTTGTGGTCCTCACCCTGTGGGTGCCACCATGGGGATGGGCTCGTGGTCCTCATCTGGTGAGTGCCACCCCAGCGTGGGGACAGCTCTGGGTCCCGCTCCTCATCAGTGAGTGCCATGGTGTGGACAGGCTCTTGGTCCTCATTCCCATAATCTGGGGACGGGCTCCTGGTACCCCCACGAGTGCCACCACAGTGTGGGGACACACTCCTGGTTCTCACCCTGTGAGTGCCACTGTGGCATGGGGATGGACCTGAGCTCCTGGTCCTTGCCCCGGGACTGTCACTGAGAGTGCCACCACGGTGCAGGGACAGGTTCCTGGTCCTCGCCTAATGAGTGCCACCACAGCACGGGGACAGCCCTGGGGATCGTCCCTTCCCCTTGCCCTTCACCCTGCGAATGCCACCATGGTGCAGGCACAGCCCCGTCCCCCTGCCCCTCACCTCATGAGTGCCATTGCGGTGTGGGGACAGCTCTAGGGACAGTCCTATCCCCCTGTTCCTCACCTCACGAGTGCCACCACGCTGTGGGGACAGCCTGGGGGATGGACAGCCCCTCACCCTGCAGGTGACACTGTGTTGTGGGGACAGTCCTGGGGATGGTCCCATCCCCTTTTCCATCACCCTGTGAATGCCACCACGGGGTGGGGACAGTCTGTCCCCCTGTCCCTCTCCCTGCAAGTGCCACTGCAGTGTGGGGACAGTCCTGGGGACATTCCCTGATCCCCCTCTCCGCCCCTCTCCGCCCCCCCCATCCAGGTTGCCGTGAAAATCATTGACAAGACGCAGCTCAACTCCTCCAGCCTGCAGAAGGTGAGGGCGGGTTGGGGTCTCCCGGGGCGGGGTGGGGCGTGGGGTGTAGCAGCTGCTTTTGTGGGGGACACACGGGGGTCTGTGGCATCTCACGCTCCCCCCCGTTTCCTCACAGCTCTTCCGGGAAGTGCGAATAATGAAGGTCTTGAACCACCCCAACATAGGTGAGCCCCCTGGCATGCCCCCAGGCTGCATGCTGTGACTCCTGTGCCCCTTTTTCCCACCCCTTGGCGGGGGGGGGGGGCGTCCCCCACCTCGGGGGGGGTCCTAGAGGGTGGCCCCCACCCTGCTCCCCACCTCCAGCCCCACTTTGCCCCCTTTGCAGTGAAGCTCTTCGAGGTGATCGAGACAGAGAAGACGCTTTATCTTGTCATGGAGTACGCCAGCGGGGGTGAGCAGCAGGCGGGGGGGGGGGACACAGCAGGCAGGGAGCGGGCAGGGCTGCCTCTCACCCCTGCCTTCTGTATTTTCTTGCCCCCTAGGTGAGGTTTTCGACTACCTGGTGGCCCACGGGCGCATGAAGGAGAAGGAGGCCCGGGCGAAGTTTCGACAGGTCGGGGGGACGCTGGTGTGACATGCCCTGTGTGACACTTCCCTGTGTCCCCAGGGGGCTGGGGGGATGGCCCTGTGCCCCTCCCTACCCCGGAGTGGGGCACCCCCCTGACACCCCCCTCTCCTGCAGATAGTGTCGGCCGTGCAGTACTGCCACCAGAAGTTCATTGTCCACAGGGACTTGAAGGTGAGGAGCCCCCGCCTTGCACCCGCTGACATCCCCCGGGACCCCTGCCAGCACCCCAGGGGGCTCCCCGGGTCTTCCCCCGCCACCCTCTTGACCCCGGGGCAGCAACTGGATATCCCTGGGACCCCCCAGGGCAGCACCCAGGCGCCCCTGGGACCTCATGGAAAGGTGTAAGGACCCCTGGGGTAGCACCCAGACACCCCTGAATCCTCTGGGAGGGTCCAAGGGCCCCTGGGGCAGCACCCTGGGACCCCCAGAGCAGAAGGTGGGTGTCCCTGATCCTCCTGGGAGGTGCCAGGACCACCAGGGCAGCATCCAGATACCCCTGAACCCCGTGGGAGAGTGCAAGGACCCCCAGGGTGGCACCTGGACACCCCTGGGACCCCCCAGGACAGCACCAGATACCTCCAGACCCCCCCCTCTGGCTGCACCCACATACCCCCAATCCCCCCAGCAGAGCACCCAGACACCCCTAAACCCCCTCGGGGCGCTCTCCCTCCCCTGGGACAGGCGGAAAACCTACTGCTGGACGCCGACATGAACATCAAAATCGCCGATTTTGGCTTCAGCAACGAATTCACCTTCGGGAACAAACTGGACACGTTTTGTGGGTCCCCCCCCTACGCTGCCCCCGAACTCTTCCAGGGGAAGAAATACGACGGCCCCGAAGTCGACGTCTGGAGTTTGGGCGTCATCCTCTACACCCTGGTCAGCGGTTCCTTGCCCTTCGATGGGCAAAATCTTAAGGTAATGCCTCATTTTGGGGGGGCTGGGGTGGCCCTGAAGGGGTTGCGGTGTCCTGACTGGGGGTGTCTCGCCTCAGGAGTTGCGGGAGCGGGTGCTGCGGGGCAAGTACCGGATCCCCTTCTACATGTCCACCGACTGCGAGAACCTGCTGAAGAAGTTTCTCATCCTTAATCCTACCAAAAGGGGCACCTTGGAGGTGAGGGAGGATGGGGGCGGCGCGGAAGACCCACAGCAGCACCCCCCTGAGGGATCCTGGACACCCATGGGACCACACAGGGACCCCCAATAATGTGTTGGGCACCTCAGGCACCCCTTGAGCCCCCCTGGTGTGGTCCTGGGCACCCCCAGCATGGTTCTGGGCACCCCTGGGACGCTCAGGTGTGGTCCTGGGCATCCCCAGCATGATCCTGGACACCCATGGGACCACACAGGGACCCCCAATATCGTCCTGGGCACCTCAGGCACCCCTTGAGTACCACCAGCGGGGTCTTGGGCACCCAAGTGTGGTCCTGAGCACCTTCAGTGTGATCCTGGCCGCCCATAGGATTCTCTAGGACTCCTCAACGTGGTCCTAGACAACCCCAAGAGCACCCTAAGACCTCCAGCGTAGTCCTGGGTGCCCCAAGAGCCCCCGGGCACCCCCAGCACGGTATTGAGCACTCTCAAGACCCCTGGGCACCACCAGCATGGTCTTGGGAACCCCCAAAATGGTCCTGGACACACGTGGGACCACCTAGGGACCCCCAGTATTGTCCTGGGTGCCTTGGGCACCCCTTGAGCACCCCTGGCGTGGTCCTGGGAGCCCCCCAAGACCCTGTGAGCACCCCCAGTGTGCTCCTGGGTGCCCCCAGGAACCCCCAATGTAGTCCTCGGCACCCCTGGGACGCCCAGCGTGGTTCCAGGCACCTTGACACCCCCAGTGTGGTCCTGGGTCCCCCTGAGCACTCCCAGCATGGTCTTGGGGATCCCTCAGGACCCCACAGTGTGGTCATGGGACCCCCCAGGAGCCCCTGGGCACGCCCTGCATGATCCTAGGGGTACCCAGACCCCCGCAGCATGGTCCTGGGCACCCCCAAGAGCACCCCAGAACCTTCTGGTCACCCCCGGTGTGGTCCTGGAACCCCCAACGTGGTCCTGGGCACCCTGGGACCCCCCGCAGTCACCCCTGGCCATGCCCTGAGTCCCCCAGTCTCGCCCCCTGCACAGCACCAGGGTCATCTGGAGCCTCCTGCCCTCCCCCCCAGGACCCCAGAGGTGACCCCAGGAAGTCCCCAGACACCCCCCAAGGCCCACTTTGATGTTGTTGTTGTGTGTGTCCCCCCCAGCAAATCATGAAGGACCGCTGGATGAACGTGGGCCACGAGGATGACGAGCTGAAGCCCTACATGGAGCCTGTGCCAGACTACAAGGACCCTCGGAGGACAGGTAGGACCACCCCCCCCTTCCCCAGACACCTGGGTCCCCTTTCTTGGGGGGTGGGGGCCCCCCGGATGCCTGGGGTCCCCTGCTGAGGCCTGTCCCCCCGCCACCTTCCCCAGAGCTGATGGTGTCCATGGGGTACACGCGGGAGGAGATCCAGGAGTCGCTGGTGGGGCAGAAGTACAACGAGGTGATGGCGACCTACCTGCTGCTGGACCACAAGAGCTCAGAGGTGCGGGGACGTCAGGGGACATGGGGTGACACTGAGGGACGCTGGGGACGACACAGGGGTGTAGGGGAGTGCAGGGGACGTGTGGAGAATGGGGAGAGGTGAGGTGACGCAGGGGAGGGGAGATGTGAGGACACAGGTGGGACAGGGAGTATGGAGGGGGTGAGGGGACCATGAGGGAGTCATGGGGACAATAAGGTGACGTGGGGACTCCAGGAGACATGGACATGTGATGGACAATATGCAGCGACATGGGAACAACAAGGGGACACGAGGAAGGACATAGGTATGACAGGGAACGTGGACAATATGCAGGGACATGGGGACAATGAGGGCACATTGAGAGGGTCACGGGGACATGGTGATGTGAAGGTATGGAGAATATGAGGGAACAAGGGGACATTAGCATGGGGGACGTGGATATGACAGGGGACGTGGGGACAATGAGAGGACATGGAGAGGGTCATGGGGACATGTATGACATGGGACATGGGGACAGCGAGGTGGCATGGGGATGTAAGGAGGCACGGATACGTGATGGACCATGGAGATACGAGGGGACATAGGGACAGTGAGAGGTTATGTGAGGGTCATGGAGGGCTTGGGGACAAGGGGACAGGTGTGATGGAGCATGGAGGGTATGAGGGGACACAGGGGTCACAGAGCACGTGGGTATGACGGAGAACGTGGAGGGGGATGAGGGGACAAGGGGACATGAGGAACAGGGATATGGGTATGACAGGGAACACAGGGAGGAGATGAGGGGACAATGGGGACAACGAAGGGGCGTATGGACGGGGTGGGCCACTGGGGGGAGCACAGGGAGGGACACGGGGGACGCCGTCCTCCCCAGCCATACCCTGAGCCCGTGCCAGCGCGTCCCCGTGCCATCACGTCCCCCCCGCCCCAGCTGTGCCTCATGCTACCGCATCCCTGTGACAGCGCGTCCCTGTCCCCAGCTGTGCCCCGTGCTGGCACGTCCCTGTCCCCAGCTGTGCCCCGTGCCAGCGCGTCCCTGTCCCCGCACGTCCCATCCACAACCCTGCCCTGTGGGTCCCTGTCCCCATGTCTGCGTGGTGTGTGTCCCCCCCGTGTCCCCTTGTGCCCCACACCAACGTGTTCCCCACACGTCCCCTCCGTGTCCCCAGCTGGAGGAGAGCCTGGCGCTGAAGCCGCGGGCGGCCCCCGACCTGGCCAACAGCTCGGGCCCCTCCCCGGCGCACAAGGTCCAGCGCAGCGTCTCCGCCAACCCCAAACGCCGCGTCAGCGACCAGGGTGAGCCCCCCCCCCCCAACACCTGGGTCCATCGAGGGGAGAGGGGGGGTGACAGTGGCAGGGGAGCCCAGACGCCTGGGTCCGTGGGGGACTGGGGGGGACCTGGTTGCCTGGGTCCCTGGGTGGGGGCCAAGGTGGGGCATATGGGTCCCGGGATGGGGGTTGGATGCCTGGGTCTATGGGTGGGGGTCAAAAGTGAGTCCCCAGACACCCGGGTCCCTGGGGGGGGAACACACGCATAGCTGGGTCCCTCTGGGGCGGGAGCAGGGGGGCCCCGGATGCCTGGGTCTGCGCGTGGGGGGCTTGGTGGGGAGCTGGACGCATGGGTCCATGGGTGGGGGCCTGGGGGCACCCAGTCGCCTGGGTCCCTTGGGGGTGGGAGCCGGGGGGGCGGGATACCTGGGTCCCTTGGGAGCGGGAGTCCTGGGTTCCCATGGGGTGGGGGGATGAAGTGGGGCCTCCCATATACCTGGGAGCCACCTGGGTCCCCTTGGGACCCCCCCCTGACACCCCCCCATCCCACCCCCCCCCCCCAGCTGGCCTCTCCATCCCCACCTCGGCCTCCTACTCCAAGAAGACGCAGGCAGCCAACGCCGAGAACAAGCGAGGAGGAGGCGGGGAGGAAGAGGGGGGGGCGGCGGGCAGGCAGCACCGCCAAGGTGCCCCCCAGCCCCCTGCCCGGCCTGGAGCGATCCAAGGGCACCCCCTCGCCCTCCACGGTCAGCACGGGGTGGGGGGGCACCCATGCCTGGGCCCTCTGGGTGGGGGGCACCCATGCCTGGGTCCCCTGGGGGGTGGGAGCAGGGCAGCTCGGACACCTGGGTCCCCTGGTTTGGAGGGGCCAGGGGGGGCAAGGTCCTCCGGGGGTGCAGGGGGGGTGGGAGAAGGGGGTCCCGGATGCCTGGGTCCCCTGGGGGGTGGGAGAAGGGGGGGCCCAGACGCCTGGGTCCCCTGGGGGTGCGGGGATGGGTGTCCTGGATGCCTGGGTCCCTTTAGGGTGGGAGCTGGTGGGGGGGGGGGATCCCAACCTCCAGGGTGCCCTGGTTCCCATGGGACCCTGACAGAGGGTCCCCAGACACCTGGCCCCTCCTTTTGGGGGTGCCCATGGGGTTCCTGGATGCCTGCCCCCCCCCCCGCCTTAGCACACCCCTGTGTCGTGCCCCCCACAGAACAGCGTCCTCTCCACTGGCACCACGCGGAGCCGTAACTCCCCGCTGCTGGACCGGGCCAGCCTGGGCCAGAGCTCCCTGCAGAACGGCAAGGACAGGTAGGGGACCCCCCCGACCCGCACCCCCCAAATCCCCCCCATGGTGCCCCCCCCCCTTAATGCCCCCCGCGCCCCCCCGCTTTTCTCTCCTAGCTGCCGACCCTCACCCGCCGCCCCCCCGGCCCCCGGGGCCCCCCCGCGGTCCCGGCAGCACCCGAAACCCGCCGCCACCACCCCCGCCGATGCCAACTGCGAGGCCCCCCGGCCCAGGCAAGGCCCCCCCCCCCTCCAAATCCTGGCGCGGGGCCCATGTCCTGGGGGGACCCCCGGGAGGGTTTTGGGGGGGGTCCCCATGTGCCTCTCCCTCCCCCTGCTGCAGCACCCCAGCATGTCCCTGGGGGTTGGGGGTGACTCGGGGTGCTGGTGTCCCCCTGCCTGGCACCCCACCTTGTCCCCAGGGACCAGGGAATATTCGGAGTGTCCCCTGTCCCCGGGACGTCCCCCAGAGCGGAGGCGGGGGGGGGATTCTGGGTGCTGTGGGGTGGTGGCAGGTCCCCAGGGTGCTGTTGGGTGTCCAGCAAGTCCCTGAGATGTGGCAGGATGCTGGTGGGTCCCCGTGGTGCTGTGGGGTGCCAGTGGGTCCCCAGGTCATAGCAGGGTGCTGGCAGGTCCCCAAGGTGCCATGAGTTGCCACCAGCGTGTTCCCAGAGTGTCCCAGGGGCCGTGGGTGCCAGCAGGTCCCCTGGGTGCCACGAGTTACTACCAGCGTGTCCCCAGGGTGCGCTGGGGGATGCCGTGGGTGCCACCCCCTGCACCCTGACCCTCGTCCCCCGCTTTGTCCCCGCAGCGGGGTGCCCAGACGGGTGCTGGCAGCGTCCCCTCGGCCTCCAACATCAGCCAGGGCCCCGGGGTGCTGTGGGGTGCCAGCGGGTCCCTGGGGTGTGAAGAGCTGCTGGTGGGTCCCCAGGGTGCTGTGGGGTGCCCTGGGGTGCCAGTGGGACACCAGCTGGTCCCCAGGGTGCTGTGGGGTGCCAGTGGGACACCAGTGGGTCCCTGGGGTGCTGCGGGTGCCAGCAGGTCCCCGGGGTGCCGTGAGTTACCACCGGCGTGTCCCCAGGGTGCAGCAGGGGGGGTGCCGGGGGTGTCTGGGCCACCGTGAGTTACCCTGACCCCTGTCCCCCTCTGTCCCCGCAGCGGGGTGCCCAGCCGGGTGCCGGCGGCGTCGCCCTCGGCCCACAACGTCAGCCAGGGCCCCGGGGAGCGGCCCAGCTTCCCGCGGGGGGTCTCCAGCCGCAGCACCTTCCACGCGGGGCAGCTGCGGCAGGCGCGGGACCAGGCCCCCCTGCCCTACGCGCTGCCCCCCGGCCTGCCCCCCGCCTCCCCCTCCGGCGCCAGCCAGGGCCGCCGCGGCCCCTCCGCCAGCCTCTTCAGCAAGTTCACCTCCAAGTTCGTCCGGAGGTGAGGAGGGGACCGTCACCGCGCTGTCCCCCTGTGTGTCGTTCCTCGGTGTGTGGCCCCTGGGCTGCCCCTGTGTATCCCCGGGGCTCCTCCGTGTCCCCTCTGTGTGTCCCCTTGTCCATCCGGGGCTCCTCTGTGTCCCCTTCATGTCCCCTCTGTGTGTCCCCTTGTCCTTCCGGGGCTCCTCTGTGTCCCCTTGACCCCCCAGGGCTCCTCCATGTCCCCTCTCAGCATCCCAAGGCTCTTCTTTGTCCCTCTGTGTGTCACCTTGTCCCCCAGGGCTCCTCCGTGTCCCCTCTGTGTGTCCCTTTGTCCCCTCGGGGCTCCTCTGTGTGTCCCCTTGTCCCCCTGGGGCTCCTCCATGTCCCCTCTCAGCATCCCAGGACTCTTCTTTGTCCCTCTGGGGCTCTTCCATATCCCTTCCATGTCCCTTCTTGTCCCCTGGGGGCTCCTCGGTGTGTCCCCTTGTCCCTCCAGGCTCCTTTATGTCCCCTGTGCTCCTCCGTGTCCCCTCTTTGTCCCCCCTGGAGCTCCCCTCTGTCCCTCCTGGTCTCCCACGTCGCCTCCTGTCACCCTGTGTCCCCTCAGGGCTCCTCCTGTCCCCCAGGTCCCCTGCCATCCCCTCGGGGACGTCCCCTCCTGTCCCTGTGTCGTTCCCCCCCCCCCCCCCAACTCTGTGTGGTGCCGCAGAGCCGGGGGGGGGTGTCGGGGTGGGGGTACTGCTTTGCCCCAGACACCTGGGTCTTCTGGCTGACCCCATCCCCGCTTTGGGGGGTGGGAGGGGGGGGGCTGGGGAGGGGGAGGGGACACCTGGGGTCCCCTAGGGGTGGGGGGGAGGGGGGTGGCTCTATCCCGGCCCCCTCCCCTCCCCCCCAACGTCGCCCTTCTCTTCTGTTTGTCTTTGTAGAAATCTGTCTTTCAGGTTTGCCAGAAGGTAGGGCCGCGCCGGACGCCTGGGTCCCTGTCCCCTGCATGTGTCCCCCCCCCAACCCCCAACCCGGGGAGAGCAGGTCCCGTCCCCCCACCCCCAAACCTCCCAACCCCAGCAAAACCTACCCCCCCCCCCCCCCGCCCCCCCCGACGTCGGCGCTGCACGGCCCCGCATGGCCCCCTCCCCGCTCGGCTGCGGCTGTCTGTCCGTCCGTCTGCGTGTGTGTCCCCGGTGTGTGTGTGTGTGTCTGTCCCCCTCCCTGTGCTGTCTGTGTCCCCCCCCCCCTTCCCGGACACCTGGGTCCCGTGGCAGGAGGGGGAGGGGCTGCCCCCCCCACCCCCGCCGCGCCCCCCCTCACTGATCTCTGCCCCTTCTTGTTTCTCGAGGAACCCGCACGAGCCCGAGAGCAAGGACCGGGTGGAGACGCTGAGGTGAGTGACACCCGTGGGCTCCCTGTGACACCCCCAGGGGCTCCCCAGGACCACTGCCTTGGCCCCCCCTGGCACCCCCAGTGTCCCTGGGAACGCCCGTGGGGTCCCTGTGACACCCTCAACGTCCGTGGGCTCCCCAGGATCCTCATGACGCCCACAGCACCCCCGGGGTCTTCGTGACACCTGTGGGAGCCTCATGACACCCAGGACCTCCATGCTGGTCCTGGTGACATCCGTGGGGTCCCTGTGACAACCGGGCCCACCGTGCTGGTACTGGTGACATCCCTGGGACCCCGTCACCCCCAGGACCTCCATGCTGGTGACACCCATGGGCTCCCAGTGATGCCCAGGCCCACCACACTGCTGCTGGTGACATCCATGGGACCCTTGTCACACCCAGTACCTCCGTGTTGGTCCTTGTGACATCCATGAGGTCCTTGGGACACCCAGGACCTCTGTGCTGGTCCTGGTGACATCCCCCTGCCCACCGTGCTGGCCCTGGTGACATCCGTGGGACCCTGTCACACCCAGGCCCACAACGCTAATCCTGGTGACAACCGTGAGGTCCCCATGACACCCAGGCCTCACTGTGCTGCTCACGGTGACGTCCATGGGGTCTCTGTGACACCCAGGACCTCCATGCTGGTGGCATCCTTGGGACACCCAGGCCCTCCATGCCAGTCCTGGTGACATCCCTGGGACTCCTGTGACGCTCAGGACCTCCATGCTGGTCCTGGTGACATCCATGAGGTCCCTGTGACATCCCTGGGACTCCTGTGACGCTCAGGACCTCCATGCTGGTCCTGGTGACATCCATGAGGTCCCTGTGACAGGACCTCCATGCTGGTCCTGGTGACATCCTTGGGACTCCTGTGACACTCAGGACCTCCATGAGGTCCCCGTGCCACCCAGGACCTCCGTGTTTCTCCTGGTGCCATCCCCATGCCACCCAGACCCACCACATTTCTGATGCCACCCCCATGGTGACCCCGCTGTCCCCTCGTCCCTTCCTTTTAGACCGGCGGTAGGTCCGGAGAAGGACCCGCGGGAGGGCGGCGGCGGTGGCCGAGAAGCCAAACCCCGGTCCCTGCGTTTCACCTGGAGCATGAAGACGACGAGTTCCCTGGAACCCGGGGAGATGCTGCGCGAGATCCGGAAGGTTCTGGACGCCAACAGCTGCCGTTGCGAACCCCAGGAGCGGTTCGTGCTCCTCTGCGCCCACGGGGCCCCCGGCCACGACTCCTTCGTCCAGTGGGAGATGGAGGTTTGCAAACTCCCCCGTCTGTCCCTCAACGGCGTCCGCTTCAAACGCATCGCCGGCACCTCCATGGCCTTCAAGAACATCGCCTCCAAGGTGGCCAACGAGCTCAAGCTCTGAGAGGGGACACGTGGTGGCGCCGCCGCCCCCCCGGGGACACGCGCACGCTCGCCCGAGGCGGGGGACGATGCTCTGGATGGATGGGGATGGGGAGGGGAGGAGGCCCGGCGGCCCGAGGAGCTGCGGGGACGTTCCAGGTGGAGCTGGGACCTCGGCGTGTCCTCCACCGAGCTGGGACCCTCTGGGGACGTCCTCAGGGGACCTGGGACCTCACACTGTCCTCAATGGAGCGGGGACCTCAGGATGGACCCAGGACCTCGGGATGTCCCGGATGGACCTGGCACCTTCTGGGGATGTTCTGGATGGAGCTGGGCCATCAGGATGTCCTCGATGGACCTGGGACCTCGGGATGGACCTGGGACCTTCTGGGGACATCCTGGCTGGAGCTGGCACCCTCTGGGGACATCCTGCATGGAGCTGGGACCTCGGGCTGTCCTGAATGGACCTGGGACCTTCTGGGGGACATCAGCGATGGACTTGGAGACATGGGGCCAGCCTGGGTGGCCCAGATCCACACGAGGACATCCTGGGTGGCCCAAAGACCTGTGGGGACATCCTCTATGGACATGGGGATGTCCTGGGTGCCCCGGGGCCTCATGAGGACGTGGGGGACATCCTGGATGGCCCAGGAACCTGTGGGGGACGTCCTCCATGGACGTGGGGACATCCTGGATGGACCAGGCCCCCCCTGGGGCCATCCTTGGTGGCCCAGGGACATCTGGTGACGTCCTCGATGGCCTTGGGGACCTGTGGGGACATCCTGGGTGTCCCCAGGGCCTCACAGGGACATCTCCGGTGGCCGCTGGGGACATTCCCGAGCCTTATGGGGAGGGGGGGTGGGGTGGGGATGGGACAAGCTGGGGACAGTGGGGGGGGGCACACAGAGGGGGATGGCCCGGAGCCTTACGGGGACACCCCGCCGTGGCCTTAGGGGCCTTGGGGACATCCTGATGTCACAGTTGTGTCCCACCCCACGCGCCCCCCCCCCCCCCCCTCCCCGGGTGGCCTTAGGAGCTTTGGGGACATTCTGACGTCACAGCCCCACCCCCCTCGCCCCGGGTGTCCTGCCCCTCCCCCCCCCACTCAGGAAGGTCCCCGGGGGGGGGGAGGGGTCCTGCTGCTGCCGGGGGGAGGGGCCGCCCCCCCACACCCCGGGGGGGGGGATGGTGCCGCCCCCTTTGACCTGCTGTAGCCCCGCCCCCGGGGTCACTGGACGCCTGGGGCCCCCCGGGGGGGGGAGGCAGGGGGCGAACCTGCCCTTTACATACCTCGGGGGGGTCCCCAGCCCCTCCCACCCCCCCCGCACCGTCACCCCCGGGCGGGGGGGGGGAGGGGCGATGGGGGTACCCGCGGGGGGGGAGGGGCAACGCCGCCGGCCCCGCCCCCGGCGCGCGGGGGATTTTCCAGGTTCTAGATTAAAAACTTTCCAGAAAGATCCACGGCCTCCGAGCAGTGCTCCCAGTACGGACCAGTCCTCCCAGTAACCACGCCCCCCTCCGGGCTCCCACTCCGGACCAGTGCTCCCAGCACAGACCAGTCCTCCCAGTGACCCCCCCCGGTGCCCCCAGCACGCGCAGCCTCTCTAGTAAAATACCTTTATTGACAAACGGGGCTGCCCCCCCCCGTCCACCCCCCGCCGGGGTCCGCGTGTCCCCCGGCCCAGCAGGGGGCGCTGCGGCGGGGGGGCGGCTCCCCTCGCTCAGCGGGGCGGGGCGTGGCCGGCGGCGGGGGGGCGTGGCCGGGCGGCGGGGGCGGGGCCGGGGCGGATGAGTGGGGGCGGGGCCCGGCCCTGCTGGAGCGGCGGCGGCGGCCGCGGCAGCACCGGGGCGTTGGGCGGGGCCGGGCGTAAAAGGGGCGGGGGCTGCGGCGGGCGCGAGGGGGAGGGCGGAGGGGGCGGGGCCGGCGCAGGGGGCGGGGCCGGGGAGGCGGGAGGCGGGGCCGGACGGGAGACGCCGCTGAGCTGCACCTGCGGGGAGAGAGGCGCTGGGGGTGGGGCCAGGGCTGAGGGGGCGTGGTCAACGCGGAGGGGGCAGGGCCTAGGTCACGGCTGATAGGCGCGGCCAGGAATGAGGGGGCGTGGCCAGGGGCACGGCCATGGCTGATAGGCGGGGCTGTGACCGTAGGGCGGGGCCAGGGGCGGGACTGGGACACGGTCTGGGACCAGTTCCCTGACTGGGACAGGGACCAGAACCGGGACCACGGTGGGGCCTGGGACCAGTCCCCCCACCAGGGCTGGGACCAGTGCCTGGCTCAGGACTGGGGATTGAACTGGGGATGGGACTGGGAATAGGGCTGGGACTGGGACCAGTTCCTGGCCTAGGACTGGGGACAGAACTGGGACCAATCCCTGAACCAGGACTGGGACTGGGGGATGGAACTGGGACTGGGGGATCGAACTGGGACCAGACCTTGCATTGGGACTGGGACCAGTGCCCAATTTGGGACTGGGACCAGGAGTAGGGCTGGGACCAGTCCTCCCATCAGGACTGGAACCAGTTCCTGGCTCAGGACTGGGACCGGGGACAGAACTGGGACCAGTCTTTGGGCTGGGGCTGGGACTGGGACCAGTCCTTGCACTGGGACCGGCCCCATTCCCTGCCTGAGGAGCGGAGCCGGGCCCAGCCCTCGCCCTGGGGCAGGCGCTGGTCCCAGTCCCCGCCGCCCCCCTCCCCACTCACCTCCTGCTGCTGCCCGGGGCCGGGGGGGGCGCCGGGGGGGTCCCTCTCCCGCAGGAGCCGCTCCAGGCCCAGGCGGCGCCGGGCGCCCAGCACGAAGCTCCTGACCTGCGCCACCGTCTTGTTCCCCAGCACCCCGGCCACCGCGGGGAAATCCCGGCCGTAGCGGCGCAGGGCTGGCGGCCAGAGCCTGCATCAGCCACCGCCAGCGCAGCACCGGGACGGGGGAATGAGGGGAACGGGGGTAATGAGGGGAACAGGGAAATGAGGGGAACACGGGGACAGGGAACAAGGGAATGGGGTAACGAGAATAAAGGAGTAACGAGGGCAATGGGGTAATGAGGGTAAAGGGCTAACGAGAGGAATGGGGCTAACGAGATAAATGGGGAACGAGGGGACGGGGCAATGGTGGGACAGGGAACGAGGGCAAAGGGGTAACGAGGGTAAAGGTGTAGTGAGGGTAATGGGGGTAACAAGGACAGCAGGGGAATGAGGGGACAGGGCACCAAGGGAACGGGGGTAACGAGAGGAACGGGTAATGGAGGTAACAGGGTAATGAGCATAGTGAGGTAACGAGGTTAATTAGTGGGGGCTCACCCTGCACTGCCAGGAGCTGCTCGTCCGTTGTCCAGCGGGAGCTGAATTTGCTGTTGCCCTGGGGGGAAACGGGGGGGGGGGGGCGTCAGGCAATATGGGGTGCTGTGGGGTGCTGTGGGGCACTGTGGGGTGCCAGGGGGGAACGATGTGACACCGTGGGGCACCACAGGGACACGATGGGCACGTCGTGGGGCACACTGGGACACTATGGGTCACGCAGAGACACCGTCGGGCACGCAGGGACACGGCGTGAGTGTGGGACACCATGGGGCAGGGCAGGACACCGTGGGGACACCGTGGGGCGCATGGGGACACCGTGGGGCAGGGCAAGACACTGTGGGGTGTGTGGGGACACCGTGGGGACACCGTGGGGGCCCCCCCAAGCCCCACCTCCGGTGGCCGCAGCCCCTCCACGCCGCCCTCCAGCGCCTGCTTCAGGCCGCTGTTGATCTGCTTGATCCGCTGCACCTGCGGGGGCAAGAGGCCCAGGGGGCACCCCACAATTTAGCGGGCACCCCACAACTTGGGGGGCACCCCACAACCTAAGGGGGGGGCACCCCACAGACTGTGAAGAGGGAAGGTTTTTATCTGGCGATTGAGGGAAACGAGATGACCATCAAGGTTTGGGGGTTCATCCCCCAACTTAGGGCTTGACTTTCAACTTAGGGGTCAGGCCCCCCCAACCTCGGGGGCACCCCTACAACTTGGGGGGCACCTCACAGATTTTTGGAGAGGGAAGGTTTTTAACACAGGATTTGAGGGAAACAAGCTGACAATCAAGATTTGGGGGTTCACCCCCCCGACTTAGGGCTCACCCCCTGACCTAGGGGGTCACACACATCCCCCCCCCCAAAATTAGGGGGCACCCCATAGATTCCGGGGGGGCACATTTTACCTGGCGCTTGAGGGAGACGAGCTGACAATCCAGCTGCCGCAGGGCCAGCGCCCCCAGGTCGGGGTTGGCGGTGACCCCCGCCACGTCCTCCCGGCTGAGGTGCATCCCGCGGGGGGGGCGGCGGCGGTGCCGCGCAGGGGGGTGGTGCCGGTATTGCGCCGTTTTGGGGTAAAAAGGCTGAAATTTAATAAATTGGGGGGGAGGGGAGGGGGCTGGGGTCACCATGCTCACTTCTTGGGGGGGAAAGGGCACAGAGGGGGTTTGGGGCACAGGGGGAGATTTTGGAGGGGGCACGGGGAGTTTGGGAGGGCACAGGGTGAATTTTGGGGGAGTTGGGGGGGGCATGGGGTGAGATTTTGGGGGCACAAGGTGAATTTGGGGGGAGCTGGGCAGTTTGGGGGGAGTTTCATCAGTCACGGGGGGAGTTTTGGGGGGCCCAGGGGGAGTTTGGGGGGGCACCATGAGCATTTTAGGGAGGTTGGGGGGTACAGGGTGAGATTTGGGGGGGACCAAGGAGTGTTTTGGGGGGCCCGGGGGGGGTTGGGGGGGGCATTTTGTGAGCGCGGTGACCCCAGCCCCCTCCCACACACCCCCCCCAAACCTCTTTTTTGGGGTCCATTGTTTCCGTCTCCCCCTCGGTGACGGGGCGCTGCTCGTCCGTCTCGTCGTTGCTATGGGAACGGGGGGAAAAGAGGGTTTTTGGGGGCGGGGGGGCTGGTTTCAGGGGTGTGTTTGGTTTTTTGTGGGGGGGGGTGTTACCTGTCGTCGCGGTCCTTGCGGCCCAGCAGGCGCCGCGCCTGGCGATCCATGAGGCTGGTCCGGCTCCGGGTTTTCTTCCAGGAGTAGTAATATTTCACCAGGCTGGGGATGAGCTTGTCGGGGAGCTGGGGCGGGCAGGGGGTGAGATTGGGGGGGTTGGGGGGGCACAGGGGGGGTTTGGAGGGCGCAGGGGGAGTTTTGGGGGGTTTGAGGGGGGGGGTCTCAGGAGGATTTTGAGGGGGACACAGGGTGAGATTTGGGAGTTTGGAGGGGCACAGGAGGAGTTTTTGGGGGGGCGCAGGGGGAGTTTTTGGGGTTTGGGGGGCACAGAGTGAATTTGGGGGGGTTGAGGGGCACAGGAGGAGTTTGGGGAGGTTGTGGGGACTTTGGGGGGGGTTGGGGGAGCTCAGAGTGAATTTTCGGGGGTTTAGGGGGGCACAGGGGGAGTTTGGGGGGGCACAGAGTGAATTTGGGGGGGTTGGGGGGCACATGGGGGAGTTGGGGGGGCACAGGGGGGATTTTGGGGGTGCGCAGGGGGAGTTTGGAGGGGGTTGGTCTTAAGGATGGGGTGGGAGGTGGAGGCTTAAAAAACGAGGGGGGCTATAAATGGGGGGGCGAAGCGGGGGGGAGCCCCCTAAAAAATGGAGGGGGAGATAGGGAGGGAACGCCCTAAATATGGGGGGGAACCCCTAGAAACTGGGGGGAGCTTGGGGGGGGAACCCACGAAACATGGGGGCGGACGTGGCACCTGCCGCCCCCCCCCAGCAGGTGGCACCGCTGGGGGCAGGGACAGGGGTGGCACGTACCACCCTCTATGGGGGGGGGTGTCGGGGTGGCATGTACCATCCCCTATGGGGGGGGTGTCAGGGGTGGCACGTACCACCCCCTATGGGTGTGTGTCAGGGGTGGCACACGCCATCTCGGTGGGGGGGGGGGTGGCAGGGGGTGGCATGTACCATCCCCTATGGAGTGGGGGCGGTGAGGGGGTGGCACGTACCACCTGCTGATGGGGATGTTGGGTGGCACCTACCACCTCCCGGCCTCCGGGGGGGTCCCAAGGCGCTCTGCCCCCGCCCCCTGAGCACCCCAGGGGACACCCTGGGGGTCTTGTGGGGCCGACGACCCCCAGCTCAGGGTGACGGGGAGCCACCAGACAAGGCGGGGGGTGAATCAGCCACGGTGGGGGGAGCTGAGCCCCGGTGCCCTCCCCCGGAGGGGGTTTGGGGGGCATTTTTGGGGGGGTGGGGGGGTGTCTCTCACCATCTGCTGGATGCGGGCGAAGCTCTTGCCGTGGAAGCTGAAGGCCTGTTCGAAAAGGACCTTGTCCTCCACTGTCCACTCGTCCGGGAAGGGTGTGAAGTTGGCCAGGTCGGCCAAGGACTTCTCCACATCGTGCTTGTGCCACAGCAGCATCCCCAGAGCCTGGGGGGGGGACGCAAAGGGACACAGGACACAGCGGGGGGGGGTCAGGAGGTGCTTGGGTGGCACCCAGGGGGGACCCCGCGCTCTTTTAGGGGGGGTGATGGTACCTGCTCAATGTTGTAGCCATGCTTGTCCTTGGCCATGGCGATGTATTTGTCCACTGAGGGGGTAAAGGAGGGGTTAAGAGCGGGTTGGAGGGTTAAGGGGGGGTAAAGGGAGAGTTCAGGGGGATAAAGTGGGGATTAGAAGGGTAAAGAGGGGGTTAAGGGGGGGGTGGGTTGTTAAGGGGGAGTAAAGGGGGGGTAAAGGAGGGGATTGGTGGGTAAAGGGGGGAGTAAAGGGGGAGCTTGGGGGGTTAAGGAGGAGTAAAGGGGCAGTTAAGGGGGGTAAAGGGGGGACTGGGGGGGATAAAGAGGTGGGGGGGGAAAAGAGGGTGTTGGGGTGGCAAAGAGGGGTTGGGGCCATAAAGAGGGGGTAAAGGGGGAAGTTGGGGGGTACGGGGTGGTTAAAGAGGGTGTTGGGGGGGCAAAGGGGGTGGGTAAAGGGCAGGTTATGGGGGGTAAAGTGGGGATTAGGAGGTGTAAAGGGGATGTTGGGGGGAACAAAGGGGGGGGTTGGGGGATAAAGGGGGTGTCGGGGAGGGGGGGGGACACCCTGCAGCCACCCACCGCCCCCACCCCTGCCAAGGGATGCCCCGATAGGATTTGGGGGGGGGCTCACATTTGGCATCGGAGACACAGTGGTTGGGGGCCCAGACCAGCATCCCCTTCAGCTCCTTGTTGCTGTAGCGGGCGGGGCTCTCTGAGGGGGGGAGGGAGGTCAAAGGGGGGGTGACGCCCCCTAGGGCCCCCCCAGGTCCCCCCAAAATCCTCCCTACCTGGTTTGCAGTCGGGGATCACCGCCTGGTAGTCAGCCCCCACCCGGATCATGCTGTCTGGGGGGGCGGAGAGGGAAAAAGGGGGGACATGGGGGTTAATTGGGGAGATGGGGGTTAACAGAGGGGGTCCCTGCCGCCCCCCCGGGGGTGCGTGAGGTGTGGGGGTCAGCGGCTGTGCCCCCCTCCCTGCCGGTGAACAAAGCCGGCGGCCGGCACACACGCGGGCAGCCGGGGACAATGGGGACGGGGCTTTGTTCCCCCCCTCCACCATGTCCCCGTTTGTGTCCCCCCCAAAAAGACCCACGGAGGGGGGGGGTGACGTGAGCGCAGCCCCCCCCCCGCAACTCGTGGGGGGAGCGTGGCGCCCCGACACAGGCATGTGGTGTGTTGGGGGGGGGACACAGGCGTGTTTTGTGGGGCTGGAGGGAGACGCAAAAGTGTTTTGGGGGTCGGGGGGGGCACACGCGTGTTTTTGGGGCGGGGGGGGACACTCACCGTGGGCGTGCTCGTCCTCGCTGCCCTCGTCCTCGGAGGCGGGGGGGCCACCGCCGGCGGCCACCGACTTCGCCCGGCTGCGGGACAGGATCCCCGAGGGCTTCTCCATCACCGACGGCATTGCCTGGGGAGGGGGGGGCGGGCTCAGTGTGACCCCCCGCAAACCCCCAGGGGAACCCCACAAGGATAGATTGGGGGGGGGGCTCAGCTCCACTGCCCCATGCCAAACTTTAGCCCAACCTTGGTTATTCTGGGCCGGGGGAGGGGGGGGGGGGGGGCGTGGGAATTTTGGGGAGGGGGACGCGGTGTTGCTGTGGTGGGTGGCCGGGGCTCCCTCCTCAAAAAGAAGGACCCCCCCCCTGAAATGGGGAGTAAAGTTGGGGGAGGGGTAAAGAGGGGGGAGGAATTGGGCGGGGGGGTTTGGGGGGGTCCTGGCGCCCACCCGAGCCCACCCGCGCCCACACAATGCGCCGCCGGCTGCTCCTGCCGCCTGACGGTGCCAAAGTAGTTCCAGCTCCCCCGGCCTCAGCACGGCCCCCCCGCCCTCAGTGTACCCCTCCGCCAGCGGCAAGGGGGGGCACGGGGGGGGGACAAACATGGGGGTCCCAGCCTCACCCACCCCCCCCATGGCGAGGTTGGGACCCATAGCATGTGTGGGGCTGTGTCACCGCGCTGCGTGTGGCTGGAGGGAACAAAGGGCCAGGGGGCGGCGGGAGACCAGGGGGCTGATGTGGGGCTGGGGAGGCTGTGGGACTGGGGGGTGTCTGTGGGGCTGGGGGGGGGGCATGGGGCTGATGTGGGGCTGGGAGTCTGTCCCACTCTGGGGCTGGGGGGGCCATGGGGTTGCTGCGGGGTTGGGGTTTGTCCCACTGTGGGGCTGGGGGGACCGTGGGGCTGCTGTGGTGCTGAGGATCTGTCCCACTATGGGGCCGGGGGGGGAAGCACGGGGATTCCCCCCCCCATCACAGGCTCCCTGATGCTCACACGCTGTGGGGTTGCCCCACACGTCCCTGATGCCTCCCTTCCCACTCCCCCATCTAGGGGTGCTCACTGCTGAGGGGTCCTGTGGGGCGGAGTGGTGGGGATGGGGGTGTGGGGTACCCCTCATTGCTGGGAGGGGCTATGGGGCAGGCTATGGGGCCTGGCTGGGGGCTATGGGGCTGGATATAGACTATGGGGCTCAGGGCTATGGGGGTGCTGTGGGTCAGGGCTGGGCTGTGGGGCTGCTATGGGGCAAGCCAAGGACCCTGGGGCCAGGATGTGGGGCAGGGCTACCGGGGGGGCTGAGGGCTCTCATACCAGGCTGTGGGGTCAAGCTATGGGGCAGGCCAAGGGCTGTGGGGCTGGGCTGTGGGGTGGCCTGAGAGCTCTCAGGCAGGGCCATGGGGCCAGGCTAAGGGATGGGCTGAGGGTTGTGAGACAAGGCTATGGAGCAGAGCTATGGGGCTGAGCTATGGGGCAGGGTTACAGGCCATGCCAAAGGCCCCAGGACAGGCTGACGGCTCTGGGGCAAAGCTGTGGGGGCAAGCTGTTGGGCAGCCAAGGGGTCTGAGGCTAGGCTGTGGGGCTGAGCTATGGGGCCATGCCGAGGGCTGTGGGGGACGGTTATGGGGCAGGGTTATAGGCCATACCGAGGGCTGAGGGGGCAGGCTATGGGGCTGGGCTGTGGGGCAGGGCTATGGGCTGTGGGGCAGGGTTATGGGCCGTGCTGAGGGCCATGGGGTTGGGCTGTGGGGCAGGGTTATGGACTGTGCTGAGGGGCCATGGGGCCAGGCTGTGGGGCAGGGTTATGGGCCGTGCTGAGGGCCGTGGGGTTGGGCTGTGGGGCAAGGTTATAGGCCGTACCAAGGGCTGAAGGGTCAGGCTATGGGGCTGGCCTGTGGGGCAGGGTTGTGGGTCGGGCCGAGGGCCGTGGGGCCGGGCTGTGGGCCCACCGTGGGTCAGACCTGCAAGCCTCGGCTCCGCCATGGCGCCGCTCCCCTCAGCGAATGGGCGGGGCCCCCCCGCTTTCCCGCCCTCGCCCCTCTCAGCCAATCATCGACGAGCTGCCTTCGCGCCCAACGGCGCCGCCACGCGCCGGCTCCTCCGCCCCTACGACGCATGCGTGTTCCCTCATGCGCCCCGCCTCCCCCCCCCCCGCATGCGCGGCCGCGCGCTCTCCGCCCCCTCCCATCCGCGCAGGCGCAGTGGCGCTGCCCGGCTGCAGGCTCGCGCGCCTCGCGCTCCTCCCCCCCCCACTATATATAGGGCGCGCTCCCGCGCGCGCCCCCTCAGTCCCCTCCGCGCCCCCGCGCCGTGAGGAGCCGCCGCGGCCGCGCTCGCCGCCGCCATGGGGGTGAGTGGGGCCTGGCCTGACCGGGTCGGGCGGGGCCTTTGAGGCGTTTTGGGGCCATCTGAGAGGATGGGCGGGGGGGCTCCTATGAGGGGATTTGTGACCCTCCGAGGAGTTTGAGACGATATGGGGCCTCTATGAGTGGGCTTAGAACCCTCCGAGGGGAATGGGGGCTCCTCTGAAGAGATAGGCCTCTACGAGGGGATTTGGGACCCTCCGAGGGGATTGGGGGCTCCTGTGAGGACGTAAGGAGTTTCTACGAGGGGAGTTTGGGACCCTCCGAGGGGATTGGGGGCTCCTATGAAAAGATAAGGGGCTTCTACTGGGGGAGTTGGGACCCTCCGAGGGGATTTGGGGTTCCTATGAGGAGATAAGGGGCTTCTACTAGGGGGGTTGGGACACTTCGAGGGTTTGGGGGCTCCTTTGAGGAGGCTTGCAACCTTTTGTTGGGATTTGGGGCCATCTGAGGACATTTGGAGCTCCTGTGAAGATGCTTGGAGCTTTATAAGGGAACTGGGGGCTCCTGTGAGGAGACTTGGGGCCTTCTGAGAGTATTAGGAACTTCTATGAGGAGATTTGGGACTTTTCACGGGGACTGGAGGCTCTTGTGAGAAAATTTGGGACCTTTTGTGTGTTTTAGGGGCTCCTGTGAGGAGACTTAGGGCCCTCTGAGGAGCTTCGGGGCTCCTTCGAGGAGACTTTGGGCTCCTGTGAGGAGTTTTGGGACTTTTTGTGGGGATTTGGGGTTCCCGTCAGGAAATGTGGAACCCTCTGAGGGGCTGGAGAGAGATGGTGGTGGGGTGGGGATGTCTCTGAGGGAGTTTGAGGAGGAATTTGGGGCTGTTTAGGGGAACTGGTGAGTTTCTGAGTTGGGTGTTTAGGGTTCGGGGGGGGCTGTGGGGTGCAGTATGGTGCATTCAGAGGTCCCAAAGGGTTTGGGGGTCCCTACTGGGGGGGAGTTGTGGGGACATTGAGAGACCCCAAAGATCTCACCCCACCTCCTGTCTAACCACGGACCCCAACCGCCAGGAAACTGGCAGTTTTCTCCCTAAAATGAGCCAAAACTGGAAATTTTAGTGTCCGCATCCCGGCCAGCAGCAGGTGGTGGGAGAAAAAACGCTGCTCCAACTCCAAAAATACCTTAATTTCCCCACAAAACACCAACAGCTATATTTTTGGGGGAGGCTCACCCTGTCTCCCTCCACAAACCGTGTGCATCAGTGTTTTTCCTGTGAAATACTCACTTTTGAATGTTTTTAACTTAGTTTTGTTGGAGCTGAAGCTCAGGAATCCCCAGATCCCCTTCAGCACCCTGCGGGTCTTTGGGCTTTGATGGGGATTTGGAGGGATCCCAGTAGGATTATGGGGCTCCCCTCCTTCATTTTGGGGTAAAATCACCCACACTTGGGGGATTTGTGGTGGTGGACTCGTAAAGAGAAAGAAACACTTAAAAGCGATAACTTTAAGTGGATGCTGCTCAGCACCACCTCCCCATCCCAGCATGTCTAACAAGCACCAGCTTCATTAAAACACCAAAGATTCTGGGGCAAAACCCTACTAATTTAATTACCCCAGCAGTAATGAGCCCTGGGAGCAGGATGCAGGAAAGCTTTCTGTCTCCCGCAGTGACTGGGAGGGTTCAACACACCCCTGTGCGCTCATCAAAACACTGGTTTTTACCCCCAAAACACTTTTTTGCAAGGACTTGTGCAAACCCCGCTCCTCACTTTATTAGTTACCTTATTAATTATTATTAACTTCTGGGCAAAACTTTTTTGCTGTTGGCAGGCAGAGCTTTGTTATTTGTCAAAATAACCCAGATTTAATGAAAATTCCCTTTTTTTCGCTGCTTCTCGCCGCAGAGGAAATCGAGCAAAGCCAAGGAGAAGAAGCAAAAGCGCCTGGAGGAGCGAGCGGCCATGGACGCCGTCTGCGCCAAGGTGGAAGCCGCCAACAAAGTGAGTGTCCCCCTCAAAAAACGGGCTAAAAACACACGGAGTCGGTGAAAAACCCTCCCCTGCCGCAGAGCAGGGCCTGGTGGGTGGGAGCGAAACTTCCCCCCTTGTTTTTGTTTTGGTTTTTTTTTTTGGTTTTTTTTTTTCCCCGGGGTGCTGTTTAATTTCTTCCAGCTTGAAGATCCCCTTGAAGCTTTCCCGGTTTTCAAGAAATACGACCGGAACGGGTGAGTGTTGCCCGTCGCGGTGTCACTGAGGCCATTCCCGGCGCCGCTGGCGTTATTCCCGCTGCCGACGCCGTTTCCCTCCCGGCATCTCCCGCAGTTTGAACGTCTCCATCGAGTGCAAACGCGTCTCCGGGCTGGAGCCCGCCACCCTCGAGTGGGCCTTCGACCTCACCAAGGCCAACATGCAGACGCTGTGAGTCGCGCGACACCGCCCAGCGCAGCACAACCGGCACCACGGGGGGGACGTCGGCTGGCACAGCCCCTCGCCGGCATCCGGGGGCGGAAATATTGCTCGGCAGCACCCAGAATTGTTGGGGTTTTGTGCTCCTGGAATTGTTGGATTTTTTTTTCTTCTGCCCCTGGAATTGTTGGGGGGATTTTTTTTACTCCCAAAATTGGGGGTGTGTGTGTGATATGTGTGTGCGCTCCTGAAGTTGGGGGTGGGTGGGTGGTTTTTTGCACCCACGGAATTGTTGGGGGTGTTTTTTGCGTTCTAAAAATTGTGTGTAGGGTTTTTTGCTCCCCTGAAATTTTTTTTGGGGGGGGGTGTCCCCCAAAATTGTTCGGTGGGGTTTTTTTGCCCCCAAATCATTGTTGGTGTTTGGGTTTTTCTTCTTTTTTTGTCCCCCCAAACTGTTGGAGTATGGGTTGGTTTTTTTTTAACCCCCGGACTGGCAGGGTTTGAGGTCTTTTTTGCCCTCAAAATGTTGGGGTTTGGGTATTTTAGCCTCCCAAATCACTGGGATTTGGTGATTTTTTTTTTTTTTTGCCCGAATCCTTGTGGGGATTTTTTCCCCCCGTCACCGGTGGATTTTGACCCAAAATCCTTATTTTTCACCCCAAACCGGGCAGGTATGAGCAGAGCGAGTGGGGATGGAAGGAGCGGGAGAAGCGGGAGGAGCTGCGGGACGACCGGGCCTGGTACCTCATCGCCCGCGAGCCCACTGGCCCCGTCGCCTTCTCCCACTTCCGCTTCGACGTAGAGTGCGGCGACGAGGTTCTCTACTGGTGGGTACCCCCCAAAATGGGGTAAAAAAAAAAACCAAAATGGGTCTTTCTCCCTCTATAACACTCCTCTGGGGGGTGATTTATCCCCACAGCTACGAGGTGCAGCTGGAGAGCAGAGTGCGGCGGCGAGGGCTGGGCAAGTTCCTCCTACAGATCCTCCAGCTGGTGGCCAACAGGTGACAACCAATGCTTTTTTTAGGGTAAAAACAGGCGGTTTTGGGGCTGAGCACCCCTGGCTGAGCTCCCCGCACCCCCCCTCCCCCATCCTCCGTGTTCCCCCCTCCCCAGCACGCAGATGAAGAAGGTGATGCTGACGGTGTTTAAACACAACCACGGCGCCTACCAGTTCTTCCGAGAAGCGCTCCAGTAAGAGTTAAAAAAAACCAAACCAAAACCAAAAGACCCAAATTTGCTTGGTTTTACCCCGTTTTTTTCCCTGATGGGGGGGGGTGGGGGGGAAGGGGGGGGTTTGTCTGACTGTAACACGTTGTTCGCACGACTGTCTTTTCAGTGCGCTGGCAACGTGCCGGGGCCGGGCGCCGCGGGCAGGAGGGGCAGGGGCAGCCGAGAGAGGTGGGTGCTCGGGTCCCCCCCCCTCGGCGCCAGGGCCCGGGGGCAGGGGGGGACAGCGAGCGAGAGAGAGAGGGAGACACAGACCCATTTCCGGGGGGTTTCAACCCAGTTTCCAGAAGGTTTTGCCCTTTTCCCAGGGTTTTTTAACCCATTTTCTGAAAGGTTTTCCCCCTTTTCCGGGCTTTTTTAACCCCTTTTCTTAAGGGGTTTTGCCCCTTTTTTCAGGGTTTTGAACACATTTTCCAAGGGTTTTGAGCCGATTCTCGGTCTTTTTAACCCATTTTCTAGGAGTTTTTCCCATTTTTGGAGTTTAACCCCTTTTCCAAGGTTTTTTTCCCCTTTTGCAAGGGTTTTAACTTATTTTCCAGGGGTTTTGAACCGATTCTGGGGCTTTTTAACCCGTTTTCCAGGAGTTTTGCCTGTTTACAGAGTTTTTTAACCCATTTTTCAGGAGGTTTGAATCTTTTCTGGGTTCAAAATTTTCTGAGGGGTTTTGCCCCTTTTCCAGGGTTTTTAACCCATTTTTCCAAGGCATTTCGCCCATTTTCTCTTGTGGGTTTTTTTAACCCATTTTCTGAGGAGTTTTGCCCTTTTCCAGGGGCTTTGAACCCATTTTAGGGGGGGTTGCTCCTTTTCTGAGGTTTTCTAATGATTTTCCAGAGGTTTTTTCCCCTTTCCCAGGGTTTTTAACCCATTTTCTGGGGTCTTTGCACCTTTCCTGGGGGCTTTTTAACCTTTTTTCTGTTTTTCTTCATCCCCTTCCTAGGTTTCTAAATCCATTTTCTGAGCATTTTTAGACTTTTAACTTCATTTTCTAGGTGTTTTTATCCCTTTTCTTCGCGTCTTTAGACTTTTAACCACATTTTCAGGGTGTTTAGTTCCAACCCCCCTTTCCCACATTTTTTTTCTGACAGTTTTTAGGGTTTCTTTTAATCCCTTTTGTGTTTGTCGTTGGGGATTATTTTTTTTTTAATCCTTTTTTCTGGGTGGTTTTATCCCTTTTCTGTCTTTTTAAATGCATTTTGTGAGCGCTTTTACACTCATAACCCCATTTTCCAGGTGTTTGGGATTTTTTTTTTACTGCTTCCCCAGGTATTTTAACCCTTTTTCCGGATGTTTTTAGAGTTTTTTGATGCCTTTTCTGTGTTTTTGCAGTTGGTGGGGTTTTTTTAATCCCTTTTCTGGGTGTTTTATCCCTTTTCGGGGTGTTTTGACTGTTTTGCCCCCTATTTCAGGGCATTTTGTTTACTTTTTATCCCTTCCTCAGGTGTTTTAACCCATTTCCCAGGTATTTTTAGTGTGGTTTTTTTTTCTTAATCCCTTTTCTATTTGTTTTTTTTAACCCTTTTTTCTGGGTTGGGTTTTTTTTTATCCCTTTTCTGCCTCTTTCAACCAATTTTCCGGGCAATTTTAGACTTTTAACACTGTTTTTCTGTGTGTTTTTCTCTTTTTTTTTTTTTTAACACTTTCCCAGACGCTTTTTAGGGTGTTTTTACCATTTTTTGGATGTTTCCCCCCCCCCTTCCCCATCCTCACCAGCCAGGGAGGGTGACTGGGGGGGGAGGGGGGTGTGACATTGGGGGGGTGTGACACAGTAGGGGGGGCCAGGGTGCCACAAGGGCGGGGTTGAGGCGATGCGGGGAGGGGGGGTTGTCAGGGTGATGTGGGGTGGGGGGTGGTGAGGTCATGATGATGTCATCACCCCCCCAGGTTCGAGGTGGACGCCGCCTCCCCCAGCGTCTCCGGCTGCTGCGGGGACGATTCCTCCTACGAGATCCTCAGCCGCCGGACCAAGTTCGGGGAGAGCCACCCCCTCCCCCACCCCGGGGGGGGGCCCTGCGGGGGGTGCTGCCGCTGAGCCCCTCCCCCACCGCCCCCAAAACCCCAAGCTTTCACCCCAAAACCAACCGCCTGCTCTCAGGGAGCCCCCGCGCACCCCACAGAACGCAGGAGCCCCCCTGTCCCCTGTCTTGGGGGGGGAGAGCGCTGGGGGGGAGGGGAGTGGGTTGGTTTTGGGGCTGGAAGGGGGTTTTTGCCTGTTTCGGTTGTTTTTGGTGCCTCGCGGGAGTCGAGGCCCCTCCCTTTTTCTTTCGTTTACCGGCGATTTTGTTTGTATGTTACAAATAAATAAGGATAAAAATGGGATTTGGCCTCGTCGTGCGGGCGGGGCCTCATCTGGGCGGGGCCTGAGGGCGGGGGGCGGAGTCTGGGTGCGAAGGGGGCGTGGTTTAGCGGTGCCTCGTGGCTTTATATGGGGCGGAGCTTGAGCGTAGGGGGTGTGGCTTTTCTGCGTGGGCGGAGCCAGGACGGCGCTGGCACGTAAAAGGGGCGGGGGGCGTCCTCTGCCGGAAGTGAGGCGCATTTCCGCTTCCGCCGCCGACATGCCGCTCGCCGCTCGTCTCGCCGGTTCCCTCCTGCGCTCCGCGGCTCGGCCTGGCCCGCCCCGGCGCGGCGTCATCTCGGGGCCGCCGCAGCAGCCACTGGGGCCCGGGGTGAGCGCCGAGGGGGGCCGGCTCGGAGGAGTTCGGGGGTGGGAAGGAAGGAACAGGGGGCGGCGGGTGACCTTGGGGCGGGAGGAAACGGGGGCTGACGGCGCTGTGCCCGCAGGAGAGCGTCGTGGGCTTCCTCGCCATGTTCGTCTCCTGCCTGGGCCCGGCCGCCTGGGTGCTCGCCAACCTCGAGGAGTACAAGAAGCGGGAGTGATTCCCCCCACTTCCTCCGCCATCATCCCACCGGGACCACCCGCCGCCGGGACCACCCACCGCCGGGACCACCGGGGGCCGCTGCACCGGGATCCCCCGCTGACGATGGGACCATCCCGACCGTCCCCCCCCGACAATAAAGGCCGCTGACACTGCCCCCGGCTCTGCCTCGCTCTGCCCGGACGCCTGGGTCCCTCCGGGGGAAGGGGGGTGTTGGAGATGGGTCTAGACCTGGGGAGGGGGGCTGTGAGGTCAGTCTGTGGCGTCACGGTGACGTCACCGAGCAGAGAGAGGGGGTGGTTGGAGGGGGTAGGCCCCGTTGGTAAGGTCGGTTGCCAAGGTTGTGCTCTGGTTGCTAGGGGGAGGGGCTTGTTGTTAGGGGGAGGGGCTGGTTGCGTGGAGCCTGTCCTGGTTGCTAGGGGCGGGGCCTGTTGCTAGGGGTAGGGGGCTCAGTGACCGGGCTGTTGCTAGGGGGCGGGGTCTGTCGCTAGGGGCGGAGCTGCCCAGTGGCCGGGCTGATTTTAGGGGGCGGGGCCTGTTGCATGGGGGCGGGGTCTGCCGCTAGGGGCGGGACCACTCGATGGCCGGGTTGTCGTTAGGGGCGGGGCCTGTTGCTAGGGGGCGGAACCGCTCAGTTCCCAGTCCGTCTCTAGGGGCGGGGGCTGTCGCTAAGGGGCGGGGCCAGTCGCTAGGGTCGTCCCAGAGGGCGACTTCCGGTCTCCCGGCGGACCATAGAGTTGGACTTCCGGAGGAACGAGGGGCACGGGAGGAAGCGACGTGGCAGTGACGTCACGCGTCGGCCTGTGGATCCCGGTAGCGGCGCCCGGACGGACCCGAGTCCCGGTTAGCGCGCGACGGCCCGGGGGGGGGGGGGGGGCGGGGCTGAACCGCGTGGCCGCGCTCCCCCAGGGACTCCCCCTCCGGGACCTCCCCCCGCACCCCCGTTCCCGCGGGCACCGGAGGCCCCGGGGTCGTGAGGGGTCCCCGCTGTCGGAGGGGGGGTCCCCGGTGGCCGTGGGGGCGGGGGCTCACGGTGGTTGTAGGGGGGCTCTTGGGGCCGTAGGGGGGCCCTCGGGGCCGGGGGGGGTTCCCGTGGGCCATTGAGGGGGTCTCCGTTGACCGTAGGGGTGTCCCCGGTAGCTGGGGACGGGTCCCAGGGCCGTGGAGGGTCCCGCCGGTGTGCGGAGGGGGGGTCCCCGGTGTCTGTGGGTGGCTTTCGGTGGCGGTGCGGGCGCCCCGGTGGCCGTAGGGGGCTCCCGGTGGCCGGAGGGTGTCCCCGGTGGCCGGAGGAGGGGATCCCCGCTGTCGGTGGGGGGGGGGTCCCGGTGCGCGGGGGTTCCCGGGCCGGCGCTGACCCCCCCCCCCGCAGCCGCAGGTGATGAGCCCCGATGAACGCCCGGCGCCGGCACGGCTCTAGGCAGCGGGAACAGGGCGTTTACCTGGGGCCCCCCCAGACACAAGCCGTGTCCCCCCCGCCCTTCGCCGCTGCCCCCCCCGCCCCTCGCCGGGCCCCCCCCGCTGCTACCGCCCCCCCCGGACGCCACCATGTCGTGTCGCGATAGGACCCAGGAGTTCCTCTCCGCCTGCAAGTCCCTGCAGGGCCGGCAGGTGGGTGTCCGGGGAGGGGGGGGGGGACACACACACACATAGGGACACCGCTGTGCCCGCCCCCCCCCCCCCCCAGACCTCACCTTCCCCCCCCGGGGGACTTTCCCCGGCCTCGTCCCCCTCTTTGCACCCCTCCAGGGCCCCCCCGCCCCAGCCTCACCCCTCCTCGGGGGTCCCCCACGCCACCCCCCCGACCTAGGACACACACACACACCCCCCCCAGTTCCCCCCAGGGAATCTCATCCTCCCTTCTGCCACCCACCTCGGGGGCCCCCCCGCTGCCTCCATCCCCCCTCTGCCCCCCCCCCCCAGGGGTCACTTCCTGCCCCCTCTCACCCCCAGCCTCACCCACCCCCCCCCCGGGGGTCCCCCCCCACCTCCTCCCTGGGCTCCCCTGGCCTCACCCACCCCCTGCCTGCCCCCCCCGCAAGGGGTGCCCCCTGCCCCTCTCCAGCCTCCCCCCCACCTTTGCCCCACCTGGGTGCCCCCTCTGGCCCCCCCCCCGGCCTCATTCCCCCTCGGAGGTCCTGTCCGTCCCCCCCCAGCCTGACCCCCCCCTTCCTCCCCCCCCACAGGATGGGGGGCAGCTGGGCAGAGCAGCCCCGGGTGCCGGGCGGCAGCGCAGCGAGTTCAGCCTCATGGCCAAGTAAGGGGGGGGGGAGGGTGTCCAGGGGACCCCCAGGCACTGGGGGGGGACCCCCAGGTGCCAGACGGGGGCCCAGTTTGGACAGGAGGAGGCGGGGACACAGGGTCCCTGGGCATGGTGGGATGTGAGGGGGACACGGGAGGGGGGTCCCTGGGTGCGGGAGGGGGGTCCCTGGGTGCAGGAGGGGGACAAGGGGGGTCCCCAGGCGGGGGGTGGGGTGGGAGGAGAACGGGGTCCCCAGGAGTGGTGGCACCGGGGGGGACAGGACACAGGGGTCCCCATTGCAAGGGACCCATCCCTGGGCGCAGTGGGGGGGGACAGGACGGGGACAGTCTCCCCAGATGGGACAGGAGGGGGACAAGGGGGTGTCTCTGGGCATGGTGGGGGGGAGGACAGGGCCCCCAGATGGGACAGGAAGGTGTGGGGGGGTCCCTAGATGCGTGGGGTGGGGGCACAGGGTCCCAAAATGGGATGGCAGAGGGACAGAGGGGTCCCTGGGAGGGATGGGGAGGGGACGGAACAGGGACAGGGTCTCCAGATGGGACGGGAGGGGGATGGAAGGGTTCCGGGGGGGGGACGGGGAGGGGATGGGGTCCCCGGGTTGGGGGCGGGGGGGGGGGACACGGACGGGGCCACCCCACGTCTGAGGTGTCCCCTGTCCCCTGGCAGGCGCATCGGGAAGGATCTCAGCAACACCTTCGCCAAGCTGGAAAAGCTGACGATCTGTGAGTGGGGGGGGGGGGAGGGATGGGGCAGGAGGGTGCCGGGGGGGGGACAGGAGGGTGCCCTGACGTGTGTGTGTGTGTCCCCCACCCCGGCAGTGGCCAAGCGGAAATCCCTCTTTGACGACAAAGCAGTGGAGATCGAGGAGCTCACTTATATCATCAAGCAGGTGGGGGAGACGGCGGGGCGGAGGGGGGAGGATTTTAGGGGGGGGGACGACACACTTTTGGGGTTTCCCTGCCCCCCCCCCCCGTGTTATTTTGTGTCCCCCCTCCCTGCCCTTTAGGACATCAACAGCCTGAACAAGCAGATCGCGCAGCTGCAGGAGATGGTGCGGGCCCGGGGGGGCCAGAGCGGGCGCCACGTCCAGACCCACTCCAACACCGTGGTGGTGTCGCTGCAGGTGGGGACGGGGGCGGCGGGGGGGGCGGGGGGGGGGGACACACAGACACACACACCCCCCCCCCCCCCCCCAGCGCCGACTGAACCCCCCCCTTCTCCTTCCCTCCCCAGTCCAAACTGGCCTCCATGTCCAACGACTTCAAATCCGTGTTGGAGGTGCGGACAGAGGTGAGTCCTCCCCCTCCATTTTTACCTCCCCCCAACTCCCCTCCCCATCATTTTTGCCCCCCCCCCGCCCCCCGTTTTTAACTCCCTCACCCCCTCTCCCCCCATTATTACCTCCCTCACCCTCCATTTTTACCCACTGAACCCCCGTTATTACCCCCCCCAACACCTACTCCTCCATTTTTTACTTCTCTGCCCCCCCTTTTTACCCCACCAACCCTCTGCCCCCCCATTTTTACCCCCTCCTCCCCATTTTTGCCCCCCCAATCCCCTGCCCTGCTATTTTTACCCCTTCCTCCCCCATCTTTACCCCCCAACGCCCCCTTTTTACCCCCTGTTCCCCCATTTTTACCCCCCAACCTTGTGACCCCCCCTTTTTTACTCCGACCCCCATTTTCCTCCCACCAATCCCCTGCCCCCCCCCCCCATTTTTACCCTTTGTCCCCTCATTTTTGCCCCTCCATTTTTCCCCCCGGCCCTGAATTTTTATCCCCCTGCCCCCCCCCAACTTTGCCTCCCCACTTTTGCCCCCCAACTCCCACTTTTATCCCCCTAAACCCCCCCTTTTCCCCCCCCCCACCCGCAGAACCTGAAGCAGCAGCGGAGCCGCCGTGAGCATTTCTCCCGCGCCCCCGTCTCCGCTTTGCCCCTCGCTGCCAGCAACTTGGGTGAGCCCCGGGATTTTTGGGGGGCGCGGGGGAGGGGGCTTTGGCAGGATTTGGGGGGATGGAGATGGGGAGGGGGTGTCTCTGTCCGTCCCCCCCCCACCCCAGCTGTGTCCTGCTGTCCCCGCAGGCGGCTCGGCCATGCTGCAAACCGAGCCCCAGCGCGCCGGGACGGTGGCCATCGAGATGGACGCCCGGACGAGCCAACAGCTCCAGCTCATCGACGAGCAGGTTTGGAGGGGGGGGCATAAAACTGGGGGAAGGGACCCCCAAACCCCACCTTTCGGGGGGGGGACACACACAGAGCGACCTCCCCCGCGCTGTCCCCGCAGGATTCCTACATCCAGAGCCGGGCGGACACGATGCAGAACATCGAATCCACCATCGTGGAGCTGGGCTCCATCTTCCAGCAGTTGGCCCACATGGTGAAGGAGCAGGAGGAGACCATCCAGAGGTACTTTCTCTGTGTGTCCCCCCCACCCCCCCCGCCTCCTTCTGTCCCCTCGGTGTCCCCTCACTGTCCCCTCCCTCCCCAGGATTGACGCCAGCGTGGAGGACGCCCAGCTGAACGTGGAGGCGGCGCACGGGGAGATCCTCAAGTATTTCCAGTCCGTCACCTCCAACCGGTGGCTGATGGTCAAGATCTTCCTCATCCTCATCGTCTTCTTCATCGTCTTCGTCGTCTTCCTCGCCTGAGTGCCTGTGTCGTCGTCGTCCCCCCCTGCACACACACACGCTTCGTGTGTCTCCCCCTCATTGTCCCACCGAGGGACAGACGGACTCGGTCCGTGCTCTGCGGGGCTCAGAGACGGACATTGACGTGGGGACGGGGCAGGGGTCTGCTGGGGACCCCAACCTGCCCCCGGGGACCCCATTGTCCCCCCCCCCAGGGACCCCACCATGCCCCTGGGGACCCCAATGTGCCTCCGGGGGCGCTCTTGTTGTCCCCCCAGGGACCCCAACGTGCCCCTGGGGACCCCCTTTGTCCCCGCCGGGTGGGGTGGGGTGGGGGGGCAACACCCCATGTCCCCTCCAGCAGGTCCTGCAGCCTATGCCGAGGCTGGTCCCCATGTCCGCCCGGTCATGGTGGCTGCGGACCCCCCCCACTGGTGGGCCAGGAATTCTGCCAGACCTCCCCCTGCCCCCTCCCCGGACCGTGGACCTGCCGGTAAAGCCGTGGGACCCTCGGGGAGCTGGGGTGGGGGGGCTGTGGACCCCATTAAAGCTGTGCGACCCCTGGGGGGGGTGCCCTGGGACCTTTAGGGGGGGCTGCAGCCCCTGTTAAAGCTGGGGAACCCCCCGGGGGGGTGGGGAGAATGCTGTGGACCCCATTAAAGCCCATAGCGTGCCCTGGGGGGGCTACAGCCCCCCTGGTAAAGCCTTGAGACCCCCAAGGCGGGGGGGGGGGGGCTGCGGCCCCCGGTAAAAGCTGTGGGATCTCCGGGGGGGGGGGGGGGGGGGGCTGTGGGCCCCATTAAGGCTGGTATCCATCCCCCCCAACCCCCCAAGATGGGCTGTGGGACCCCTGGCGGGGGGGGGGGGGGCGCTGCAGCCTCCATTGAAGCTGGGGCACCCCCGCGAGGAGGGGACTATGGACTCCGTTAAAGCTGTGGGATCCCCGAGAGGGGAACTACGGGACGCCCCTGGGAGCTGCAGCCCCCCACCCCCCGCCCATTAAAGCCGTGATTCCCCTTCCCCCAGCGCTGCCTTTGCCTCCCGGGGCGGGACTCGAACCGTCGACCTCAGCGCCACGGCGGAGGGGGGGGAGGAGGGAGAGTGAGCGCGCATGCGCTGGGCGGAAGTGGTGACCTCCGGGCGGAAGTGACGCTAGGGGGGCGTGGCGCGGCGGGGAGGCCGCGGGGGCCGGGAGCGGAGGGCGGCGATGGCGGAGGAGGGGAAAGGGGGTTACAGCGGTGAGCGGGGCCGGGGCAGCCGTCTGGGAGGGGGCCGGCGGCGGCGGGGGAGCCCTGGGGCCGGTCCGGGAGGGGAGCGGCAGAGGCCCGGGCGGTTGGAGGCGGCGTTGGGCCCGGGCCGCGGGCCTGGAGGGGAGATGGGGCCTGGAGAGGGGACGGGGCGAGAGGCCCGGGGGATATGGGATGGGGAGAGGGGCCGGGAGAAGGAACTGGGAAGGATGGGACGGGGACCTGGGGAGAAAGGAGAGGGACAGTGGCCTGAGGGGATGGGGACCGGGGAGAGGAATGCGGCCTGGAGAGGGGGCCTGAGGAGAGGACGGGGTCCGGGGAGAAGGGCCCGGGCCGGGGGAGAGGATGGGGGCCGGGGAGAAGGGCCAGAGGACCGGGAAGAGGGGACGGGGCATGGGGAGAAGGGACAGGGAGAGGATGGGGGCCGGGGTCTAGGGAGAGGGGACCGAGAGAGGGGACTGGAGAGAGGGGACAGGGGCCCAGGGAGAGGGGCCTGAGGGGAATGGGGATCAGGGGAGGGGATGGGGTTGGGATAGGGGCAGGGTAGAGAGCATGGGGGCCCAGGGAGAAGGATGGGGGACAGAGGGAGGGAACAGGGACTTGGGAAAGGGGATGGGAGCCCGGAGAGAGGGGACAGGGAGAGGGGATGGGGCTTTGGAGGGAGGACAGGGACTTGGGAAAGGGGGTGGGATCCCGGAGAGAGAGGATGGGGCCTTGGAGGGAGGACAGGGAGAGGGGACAGGGACCTGGGGAAAGGGGATGGGGTCTGGGGGCAAGTGAGAAGGGATGAGGGACAGGGAGAGCAGACGAGGGACGGGGAGAGGGGCCTGAGGGGACACAGGGCTGGGGACGGGGACCGGAGCCCCCCGGGGGTCGGTGTGGTGGGTGGCTGATGGCGGTGCTGCCCCGGTAGAGCACGATGACCGCGTGGGCGGGCGAAGCTTCTCGGGCCGCAGGAAGAAAGGCCGCGGCCCGTTCCGGGGAAAGATGTACAGCGAAATGAACCATCGTTCCCGGAGCCGCGGCGGCCCTGGTCTCCGCGCCCGGCTGGAGGAGGACGACGGTGACGTCCCCATGAGCGAGGCCCACGACGGGCCCCGCAGCCGATAGTGAGTGTTGGAGGGGTGTGGGCGCCCCATGGGGCTGCTGGGGGGTCTTCGGGAGGGTCTGGGGGGGGGGGGTCTTTGGGGGTCCAAGTCTCCCTCCAATCTCTCCTCGCTGTTCCCAGTTTGCCCTACGGGCCGCGGCCCAACCGCTCGACCAACATCCACATCACAGTCAAACGAGATCTTCCCACCCCGGAGCGAAGTGGCGGCACCAGTCGCGACGGCGGGCGCAGGAACTGGTTCAAGATCACCGTGAGTGGGGGCGGGTGGCGCGGGGACGGGGATCCGGGGCTGTTGTCACCCGCTTTGCCATAGAATCATGGACTGGTTTGGGTTGAAGGGACCTTTAAAGGCCGTTTAGTCCAACGCCTTGGGTTGGGCAGGGACATTTTCAACGAGATCAAGTCGCTCAAAGCCCCGTCTGACCTGTTCTGGCATGTTTCCAGGGATGGGGCATCTACCACCTTTTTGGGCAATGTATTGTAAAGAGTTTCTTCTTATGTCCCCCGTATTTAAATCTATCCTTTTTTGCCTTAAAGCCACTATTTCTTGTTCTATCACTCCTCTCCCTGACCGAGAGTCGCCACCTCGAGCTTTCCTGGAGCTCCTTTAGGGACTGGAAGGGGCTCGAAGCTCTGGTCTTTCTGCTTTCCCTTCTCCTTTCCCTTCTCCTTTCTTGTTTCCCTTCTCCTTTGTGTTCTGTCTTTTCCTTTTCCCTTTCACGTCTTCCTTTTCTTTTTCTCTCTCTCTTTTCTGCTCTCATCCCGCCTCGTCTCCCTTCTCCCCTCCCTTGGTCCCCTCTTGTCCCTTTTCTTCCTCCCTTGGTACCCCCTCGTCCCCCTTCTCTATTCCCTTCTCCCCCCTCGTCCCCCCTCTCCCCCCTCGTCCCCCCTCTCCCCCCTCGTCCCCCTTCTCCCCCCTCGTCCCCCCTCTCCCCCCTCGTCCCCCTTCTTCCCCCTCGTCCCCCTTCTCCCCCCTCGTCCCCCTTCTCCCCCCTCGTCCCCCTTCTCCCCCCGCCCCACCCAGCCGTACACAGAAGGCAGCTGCATCCTGCCCAGCTGCGACACGCGTGGCCCAGGCAGGGCTGTGGCAGCTCCTCCGCCGGGCAGTTGGAGCCCTGCGCCGTTCCCAGCCCTGCCCGTGCCCTGATGCTGGGCAAATGGTCTCTTAGATCCCCTACGGAAAGAAATACGACAAGTCCTGGCTGCTGAGCTCCATCCAGAACCTCTGCAGCGTCCCCTTCACCCCCGTCGAGGTGAGCGGGGTCCTGGGTTTTGTGTCGTTTCCCATTTTGGGGAGGTTGGGGCAGGCCGGGGTGGGAGGCATGGAAGCCCCAGGAGTTCGGCTAAGCTCTGGCTCCGCGGGAGCTGCTACCCAGATCCTAAATCCTTCCTTTCTCCAGTTTCACTACGACCACAACCGGGCCCAGTTCTACGTGGAGGACGCCACCACCGCCAGCGCCCTCAAACAGGTCTCCCGGAAGATCACCGACAGGGATAATTATAAGGTGGTGATAATTATCAACTCGTCAGCTCCGCCTCAGTCCCTGCAGAACGAGCTGAAACCGGAGGAGATTGAGCAACTGAAGGTGAGTGGGATTGGGGCGGGGGGGGGGCGGGATGGGGGGCGAGGGGAAAGGCAGAACCCGCTCTCACCTTACTCATCCCGTCCCAGCTCTGCATGAGCAAGAGGTACGACGGTTCGCAGCGGGCGTTGGACCTCAAGAGCCTCCGCGTCGACCCGGGTAAGCTCTGCTCACCACCGCCCCGGGGATGCGAGGGGCGAGAAGGGGCTGCGGAAGGCAGCGTTTCACCCCCATCTTTTTTTCTTCCCCCCCGCCCCCAAAGATTTGGTGTCGCAGAGCATCGACGTGGTGCTGAACCAGCGGAGCTGCATGCTGGTGGTGCTGCGCATCATCGAGGACAACATCCCCGAGGTGAGGGGGGGGACCCTGCGCCGGCCGCGGCAGCTGGACCCCTGGGCGCCCCCCACCCCGCTCTGTGTCCCCCGCCTCAACACCCATCTGCGTGTCCCCAATCCCCCTGTCCCCCCACAACTGCTATCTCTGTCTCCGCCACCCCCATCTGTATCTCCCTCTCTGTCCCCCCAACCCCCCTCTGTCATTCCCCCCTGTCGTGCCCCGACCCCCTTCTCTGTCTCCCCCATCTCTGTCGCCCCAATTCCCTCTCCGTCCCCCCTCCCTGTCCCCCTGACCCCCCTCTCTGTCCCCCTTCCCTGTCCCCAACTCCCTTCTTTGTCCCCCCCTCTCCGTCCCCCCAATCCCCTTCTTTGTTCCCTGCTCCTTGTCCGCCCAACCCCCCTCTCTGTTGTCCCCCATTGTCCCCCCCAACCCCTCTCTCTGTCCCCCCCAACCTCCATTTCTGTCCCCCCCATCCCCCTCCTCTCCCAACCCCTCTCTCTCACGGCCCCGAACCCCCCGTCTCTCCCCCAAACCCCTTTTCTCTGCCCGCCCCCCAACCCCCCATCTCCCCCCCAACCCCCTCTCTCTGTCCCCCTCCGCAAACCCCCTCTTTGCCCCCTGACCCCCCCCTTTCTGTCCACCCCCCCCCCGATATCTCCCCATAGCTCCAGTCCCTCAACCTGAGCAGCAACAAGCTCTACCGCCTGGACGACCTGTCTGAGCTGGCGCAAAAAGCCGCCGGCCTCAAGATCCTCGACCTTTCTCGCAACGAGGTGGGTGCCACCCTGGTTTTGTGTCCCCCCCCCACCTTCCATGATGCCCCCCCACCCCGTCCCCTCACCCTCTCTTTCCCCCCGCCTCTCCATGCAGCTGAAATCCGACCGGGAACTGGACAAGGTGAAGGGGCTTAAACTGGAGGAGCTTTGGCTCGATGGAAACCCTCTTTGCGACGCTTTCCGGGACCAGTCCACCTACATCAGGTCAGTGTTAGCCCTGGGGCGGCCCCAGGGGCCCGTGGGCCGCCCCTGCTCCGCGGGGGGCAACCCGGCAGGACGAAGAGAGGCCGCCCCCCCCCGCCCCCCACTTCCCCAAACCCACACAAACCCCCTCCCCGGTGCCTTCTGCTCGCCGGCGCCCGGAGACCCCCGTGTCCCCCCCAGCCCCAGGCAGCCCCTGGTCGTGGCATGAGGCTGGAGACGGGCCCATCGCCCGTTTGCCGGAGGACGGCCGATCCGTTTCAGCTGCTCGGAGCCCTGCTTCCTTCCTTCCTTCCTCCCTCCTCCTCCTCTTCCTCGCTGCTCCCCCCCCTCTTCCTCCTCCTCCTCCCTTGGGGTATGCAGCCTCTTCTCCGCAGCGTCCCGCTCCCTGCCTGCCGCTCCCACCCCTCTGCCGCGCAGGACGGGGCTTCCGACATCGCTCTGCCCCTTCCACGGGCTTTCGGGGGATGCGGGACACGGCACCGGTGTGTGTCCCCCCCCTCCAGACTCTACAGAGCTGCCCCCTCCCTCCCTCGCGCCCGCGTTTGGCCCTCGACGATGGCTGGCTAGCCAGAGACGGGTAAGATTCCTCACGGGAGGAACAACCTAAGACAGGCACAGCCGTGCAGTGGCCAAACGCCGCCGCCCAGACGCGGCCGGCGCAGGGAGGCTTTCGCTAGCCACAGGCCTGCCGCAGGCCCACGGGGCTCGCTCCGGGCAGGCCCCCCCCCGCCGCACCCCTGGGCGAGCCCACGCCGGCCCCCAGCGCGGGCGAGGGTCTCGGCTCCGGATGCGGCCGTACCTGCAGCCCAATCGGGCTCCCGGGGCCGGGGGGGAGTGGCACGAAGGAGAAGAGGCTCTGCCCAGGGGTTCCCCCCCCGCAAAAAAAAAACCCTGCTTTATCCTTCCCCTTGCTGCTCGCTCCGTTTCCCCCCGCCCCCAACACCCCTCGACGCAGGGGCTCCGCAGCTATAAAACAGCCGGGTCGTGCCAAGGGTTTGTGCCACGAACCGGTGGGGATTTGTCCTCTTCCCCCTTCCCCTCTCCTCTGGGCAACCGCACCCAGGTGAGTACAAGCCAGGTAAGTCCTGAGCTGGCCCACGGGGCCCGCGGTTCCTCAGATGCGGCCCGAGATCCCCCCAGGGGCAGGGGCAGCCCTGGGGTTGGGGAGGGGGGGGGTGGCACTGGGTCCCCAGGGTGCCACATCAGGGAGGCGGGGGGGAGGCAGCCGCAGGGCCATCCCCTGGCACCCTGTGGGTCCAGGGGGGGGCAGTAAACGGGGGGGCAACCAGGGTGGGGAGGGGTCCCCGGGGTGGGGGGGAGGGGGGGGGGCAAGGCCTGGCCCCGGCAGGGGGCTCGGCCACCACACTGACTCTGCTCCCTCTCGGCAGCTCCGTCAGAGAGCGATTCCCCAAGCTGCTGCGCCTGGTGAGCGAGGCGGGGGGGGCGCCGAGTCTTGTTTGGGGGCAGGAGAGGGCTTGGGGGGGGGTCACCGAGCCTTGCTTTGGGCCTGGGGGGGACACTGAGGCTTTTTTGGGGTGCTGGGGGGCACACACAGCCTCGCTGGGGGGGGGGGCGCTGAGTCTTGTTTAGGGGCAGGAGAGGGCTTGGGGGGCACGACAGAGCCTTTCTGGGGGGCAGGAAGGGTTTGGGGGGGCCACACTGAGCCTTTCTGGGGGGGCCACTGAGTCTTGCTTGGGGGCAGGAAGGGACTGGGAGGGGACACACTGAGCCTTTCTGGGGGTCTGGGGGCGACACAGCTTTGCCGGGGGGGCAGGAGGGGGGGTGTCAGGCCCTGCCCCGGGTTGGGGGGAGTGGGAGAGATTTGCACCCTCCCCCCCCCCAATCCCCATCTGTTTTTGCCCCCCCCAGGACGGCCACGAGCTCCCTCCACCCATCGCCTTCGACGTGGAGGCCCCCACCACGCTGCCCCCCTGCAAGGTAGGGATGTTTTGGCGGGGGTGGGGAGGACCCTGTGCCCCCAGCCTGGGCCGAGGGGGGGGGTTGGTGGGGGGGGGGGGGTTGGCTGTTGCCTGAAGAGTAACCGATATGTGTGTCGTCCCCCCCTTATTTAGGGCAGCTACTTCGCCTCGGACGACCTGAAGGTTTTGGTGCTGCGGTTCTTACAGCAGTGAGTGCCGGGGCGGGCGGGGGGGCTGCCC